>NW_010255392.1:0-47558 GCF_000690775.1 Eurypyga helias | reverse complement strand
CCTGCTGATAAGCGTACTTCAGAGCAGTGACCTGGGGTGTTCTGATGTGCAGTGTGTCACTGTAAATGTTTAATCCTAAAATGCTCGTTGGGTTGTTTCTTTCTATTAGGAAGAAAGAACTGCTCTCCAGGGATGATTTAGAGTTACCATGGAGACCACTTTATGAAATGTTGGAAAGGATATTATACTCCAAAACAGAACACCTTGGATTAAATTGGTTTCCCAAGTAAGTTTGTGTTTTATAACATTTGATGGGCTTTACAAGTACCTGTAATACTTGAAAGTACTTTGAAATTTGCCTTTAATATTTGGAATTTGATACACAGTAAATACTTGGCTGACGTTTTCGTGAAGCGTGTTCAGCAGTCGCATGCAAGTTACTGAGTCATATATATCTTTCTGTCAATGAATTGTTACGATGTTCCCCTCCATGAATTTGCTTTGAGTTCACTTCTCAGTATGCCGGAATGGGTCTTGATCAACTTATTTTAGGATGATAAGCCACAATTTAACAGAACTAATGTTAAGTTTTTGATGATACTCAAATGCCTACTGCTCAGTTTTATAACACGGTAAGGGTTTGGGAAAATAACAATGGTACTGTTCTTAGATATATGTACTGTAAGCATTCCCAGTAGCTGGAATGGAGGTGTAGATCAGTATGCATGCAAAGAAAAGTGATGTACACTATAGGGACTACATATGTGTGTGTGCATTTTTTTTTTTCCCCCCCAAGGGATAGAATATGGGCAAATGATTTTTTTTTTCCCGCAGTTAAGAGTTTTAGGAATGTTCTAGTGATTTTAAAAGAGGAAAAACTTGTTTTCTTTGCTTTGTTTACGCTGTCAATCCCTCCACATCTGTCAAATTCGCAAAATTACAGTTTTTCTCATAATTCCAATTAGAGAAGGTCCTGCTCTATAAATTAGAGATGACAAAATATATTACATAGGTAACTCATTATGTTTATTTAATGGAAACTCCGTGTGAAGAAATGCAGGTGAAAATACTTAATTGGCTTTAAAAAAGTCTGTCAAGGGATATTGAAGTGTTACGCCGCTTCCTTCTGCGGAGTGGAAGATCCTGTTGCTGATAGGTGACATGAACAGAAAGTAGCTGTAGCCTTGTGACTTGTGATGGAGCGTTTCACGCTGAACTTCTCTCGTGGCTACGTAGCTGGAAAAATAATTTTTCTAATTGTGCTATTTTGCCCGATGGCATTATTTTGCTAACCGTAGCTATTACTTGCCAGTGGAAATCCAAAAGAGCAGAGCCTTTTTTAGTTGGGTTATTTTAGGCGTATGCCAGCACCTACTGAAACTGCATACTTTGCTGTGTGGGGATGTTGACTGGTCACACTTCATTTGCTGTGAGAGACCCTAGCGCAGGGGGAAGTGGCTTTTCCAAGGTGAAGAAGAAAGTAAAGCTGGTAGGCAGAGATCAGTGGTGATGGTCTGTCTGAGACTTTCAGCTTTTAGTAACTGCACTAGATATCAGACACTCCACCTTAAAATGCAGTGCGATGTGTTCTCATACGGTGTTTTTTACGTTTTTCAACATCAGTTTTGATGGGGATGTTTTTGGTGGAAGTCAAGAGATATATTTTTGAAAAGCTGAGTTGATTTGTTTTCTGGCTGTTAATTTAAGTACTGTTTTAATTCTATTTTTTTTTTTTACATTCAGTTCATATCGACCAGGCTTGTCTTCACCTAAAACATTTGTGCTTAATGTATTACATAGGTGGTAAGAATGACTTTTTGTTCTGTTCAGCTCTGGCCGATGTGTAATCTTCTGCATGTTCTGTTAGACTGTAACACTTGTCACACAGGTGTAATTCTCTGCATAAATCAGAAAACCCATGTTAACATGACACCACTGTTTATGAGAATGTCGCACTGTATGTGAACCTTTCTAATTGGGGAACAAGACGGAGCGTGTGTGAAGTGGCTGATACAGTGGCTATATGCTAACTCATTTAACCAGCATAGATATTTCAAGGGTCAAACAAAAGGCAGATTTGATGTTTGAGTAGTTGCTGTGTCTGGAGGTGGATAAAATCAGTATTGGTGCAGGAGGGCATGTTACCGAGTAAGTGTACCTTGCTATTAAAAACGATGAAATCATGGAAAGTGCTTTAGCAGTGAGGTAATAGGTTCTGGAAAATACACCCAGCGACAACCTTGTAGCTGAGAAGTGTGGAACAAAGTTTCTGTATTGGACGAGTTTGCTGTGAATTTTTGCAGTGAGAATAGTATCGGCAGTTTTGGTGTATATATAAATTCAGAAAATTGGTGGAAGTGGAATGGGCAGTGTGTTTTGCTTTGTGTGGGGTTTTTTAGGAAGACGTTTTTAGTTGTACTAATCCCATGACAGATTGCTATTTGGCTCACTGTAGTTAGAAATTCACTGAAAGAATTTATGAAACTATAGCTGGTTGCTCTTTTCATTATCTTAAGTTAAGCTCTATAACGGAGTTGCCGCTGCAGGGCTAGAATTTCACTTAGGGCCTGAAAAACTGAAAACTCTGCTTTTATTACTTTTTGATAATGTAAGAGTCAACATTGTCAGTTTAGATGTTAATTTTTTAGACTAAAACAAGTTTGTCTTTGTAAATCTGAGTTTTTTTCCTCCTGCATTTTCAAATTAAATATGATCACATCCTTTCCAAAAGAAGTATATAATAATGTAGTGCCAAAATGATGACTAGTGATATGGGTTAATGGTATTATTGGGTGTCTTTTAGCACATCCGTGTGGCAAGAAATAATAATAATATTAAGCTAATAATACTTGAGGTAATAGGGTGGAACTAAAAGCAAAGAAAAGTGAACAGGCTGAGAAATTTTCCTTTATCTCACTAAATATGCTGCTGTTGCAATAATCAGTAGGCGATGCCTTCCAGTGTAAGTGGCTTCATTGTCTCCTGATTCCAAAGGTTTTAATACCTTATCCAAATATTCAGTGTACAAGGGTACAAACTACGGTAGGCCGATCCAGTCCAGTCTGGTTTATGTACATAGGTGCTGTACTCTGTTAATTCCTGGCTAGGTTTAGGGTTAGAGTAGCATATAGAAATTTGTGAGTGCAATAAACAGATGTTTTTGAGCAATTATGCGGTAATGGGTACGCAGAAAGTCTGTTCCAAGGGATAATGAAAACAGTAACCAGCGGTCTCTTGTTCTCCGCAGCTGTATTGTCCTGTCCTTTCTTAACCAATAGTCATCAAGTGGGCATCTTACAAGATGTTTTCTGTACTGGTGTGTGGTTTAACTGTGTCTTAGATGGAAGTTTTCTGATGTACAAAATTGTCTGCTGGTGGGTTTTTTTCATTCTAGCTTCCATTCTAACTTTGTGATCAGAAGGCAGGAGGGGGACATCCCTTCCAATCTTTCTCCTTTGCTCTCTTGCCCTAACAATGCTGAGATCTGACTGAAAACCTGTGAATTTGAAAGACGTGTTGATCTTTGGCATCAGTGTGTCTTACAATTCCTCCATCTTCAGGTTCTCCTCAGTAGTAGTTTACTTCAGTGGAGTGTGATAGGATGGGGATAGCTTTTTTGTTTGTTTTGTCACAGAAACATTTTTCACGTTAATCTTTAATGCTCTTAAAGGAATGTTGCTAGTTCATGCTTTATGTACTCTTGGAACAACTGTTACCTATTTTCTAACTCTTTCAAGAACAATATTCACTTTAACACAGAATCTTTGTGAGCTTCTTGCAGAGTTTGATCTTATTTTTGCTTAAGGAATGGTTGACCATTCCTCATTAAATTTTAGAAGCTGTCAGTCAGCTTAAAATTTTCATTCTGGGACAGGTCATGGATTTACTTCAATGCTGTTGCATAAAACATACCGAATTTTGCATCTTTTAGGGCGCTGCTTGAAGTGGTGTTCTGAGGGCTGGTTGGGCTTTTGCTGGCTTGCAGTGAATGTTGAGGTGTTGAAGGGACATAGCGTTTTATCTACTTGATATTTGTGTGGGATCAGTTTATTTTGTGTAGGACTAGAGAGAGAGTGTGTGCATGCTCAGTACTTGTGTGTCTCAAAATCCTTTGACCTAAACTGATCTTTGGTAAAACTCTAAAGATGATACATTTGCATCATCTTTTTCTGATCAAAAGAGCATTTCTGTATGTTAGGTTTTCACGATGAACTAAAGGATCCTGGGTTTTTATTAAAAGTACATAAGCTACATATAAAATATGTAGGAAGTTCTGCCAGAACCTTTTGTTTCCCATTCAGGGAATGGTTTTTTGGTAGAAGTGCAATTTAGTCTTGAGCTCGTCTTGCGACAAACAGCAGATTGGAAGAACCACGACAGTTTACTACCTTTATGGTTCCATTGATCGACTGATCTCTCTCCTCTTTATTTAGTCAGTTGAAGTGGTTTGATGGCATCCTATGACAATTCCTGTTAAAATGATTTGTCAAAGAAGTTTTCTTGCTATGGATGAAAATGCGTTTAAAATCAGCTGTAAATTGTGAGGGAAGCTAAAGAAATAACCATTGATTTGTGGATAGTTCACTTCTCTCTCTTAGAACCACTGGACAAAACCCAAAACCAGATTGGAAATGACAGATATGGCATTTGGAGTCTAATAGTAATAACTTTCTGAAGCCTGTTGCCTTTATTTTACAAATATTTATGAAGTCCATAAATCCATTTTTTTTTCTCTTCGTTTTCAGTTTCCCCTAAGAAGTTACTTTACTGGTTATTCATGGGTAAAATGCAGGATATTACTTAAAAAATTTATAATTCTTCACTCTTAAACACAATAAATATTAGAGTGGTATATGAAAAGTAGAATCAGGAGTTTAGCAGAGCAATTTTAATCATTATGATGAGGTCTGTGTAGAAAGTGATTAGCTACTGCATGTTCACAGAAGACATCTAATTGCATTATTTACCTTAGTTCTTGAGGGAAAGATCAGCAAATGGTTGTTTATTTTATGCTGTCATTGAAATTGGGTAATACATGATCCCACGTGGTTTCTTTCTTGTTTCAGTTCTGTAGAAAGTGTTCTGAAAACTCTTGTGAAGAGCTGCAGACCGTAAGTGTTTGTTGCTTTTTGTGTGTGGGGTGGGTTTTAAGCCTGTATATTTAATATTCCTGCAAGAGGAGGAAGAAGAGTGTTTAAAAAAAAAAAAAGCCCAGACCTCCACCCTACTAGTCATCCCTTGGCTGTTGATGTCCCAGCTCCTCTAAACAGCTTGGGGTGGAGGGTAGAGACTTTTCTGTGTTACTGCATTATGAGTGATCACTACTCATTGATCAGCTGTTGCTTAAAACAAAAGGACAGGCATGTTCCACAGTATAATATTTAAACCAAGTGTAAGGTTGTGGGTTTTTTTAACAGCCTTGTTTGGAATTCTGTTAGTAGTTAGTTAAGCTGGGATATTACTAGCTAAGGCCACCATTGCTTTTGATCTTTTGTACTCTGCCTTCGCTGGGAATGTGTGTGCCTTTGCCCTCTGCACTGACTTTGTTGTTAGCAGCTTAAGATCCTGCAGAGATGCAAAGAGACTTGTTCTCTTTTATTTCCCCTTTTTGTGGCCATCGCTAGTTACCTGCTTTCATAGGAGCCCTTGGTTTGCATGCTGACATTACTCTTTTGAGTGTTCCTATAGGAGATGCTCTTCTCAACACACACTTAGTATGAGGAACATCAGGATAAAACAACCTTACGGTTTTCCCAGATATATGTGGGTTTGTAGCTAAATAAACCCCCCCTTAGTGATCAATATTGATTTTCCTGGTGTCTGTTATGAATACAGAAGCCACTGAAGTAGGGTGTTTTAAAAACAAATCTATGTTGTTTGTCTTCTGAAAACTCTGGCTTAAGGTTGGGACACTGATAAAGGTACTTTCAGTTGCTCCCGTATCAACTTCAATGATGATGTTGTATAAACAGTTGTATCTGGTATGCTTTTTAAATACTGTGTTGCATGGATGTTACTGTTTTTTAAAGGAAATTCTTGCCATTTTCCAATAGATGTTCCTCATGCCTTAAGTAATCTTTTTTATGTTGCACCAAAAGTGAATAGTAGTTGCTTGGTTTGACCAACCTTCGCACTGAAATGGTTTTGCGTTGTACAGAATCTTTTGTGGTTCAACAAGACAAGAATCTTATTACATTTGTGGTCTTAAAATGATGCACCACAACATCCTAGATGTTAACTTTGTGTTTTGTGAATGTTAAGTGGAGTTGAGGACTGCCTGGCTACTGGCCCTGTGTACATGCTCTTAGCGTAAAACTAAGATTTTTGGACGAACTAATAGTTTTAAATGCATTTTTGAAAGACACAGATGTTAAAGCCGAGTCTGTTCAATGGTTTCCTTGTTAGATACTTCCCCGAAGATGCCACTGCGCAGATGCTAGATGAATGGAGGCCTTTAATGTGTCCGTTTGACGTTACCATGCAAAAGGCTATTACCTACTTTGAACTATTTCTGCCTACTACCCTTCCTCCTGAACTTCACCAGAAAGGTTTCAAGTAAGTGTAACAGTGTCTGTTGGTATGGTATTCTCTTGCAAATGCAAGCGATTGTCTCTTACAGGAAAATGAATGGTGGCTTTTAACAGCATTTTTGGCAGGAGTTCAAGACGGAAATGTGTCAGCATTCTTCTGTTCAAGTAACCTGTGGAAATCTTAGTACTGATTCTCTAATGAGTTCTAGAGCAAAGCACACAATATACAAGGAAGCAAACTGAATGGTATTAAATGCACTTTGATTCCAAAGCAGTAGTTCCACAGGATAAAATGGTGAAGCATAGCACAGCTTTAAGTACTACCTTCTGCTCAATTTGGGGTAGCTTCTGATAAGTCATTCCTGTAGGTTAAAAGTGCAGCTGTTACTGCAAATGTGGGATTGTGAGGTAGACTTCCTCAGTTCCCTGTCAGGATGTGGAAATGTGAGACTGTGGGAAATGAGTTTGAGAATTAAGAGGAGAAACATTTGTACAACAGGACAGTACGTCGATCGTCCTTAAGGTAGAACTCCTGGACTTCAAGACATCAGGCAGCGAGGTTTAGTTCATGTATTAATTATACTTTTAACCTAACCAGCTTAAGTATCTGTGATATAGGGGTAGTGAAAACTTCCAAGGAAGGAAGTGAATACAGTTTATAGAGGGACTGGTGTGGAGGTTTTGTATCCTTGGCTTCTGATGAATTCAGAACAGAAGCTAATGATGCTTGCAACCATTGGTCAGTAGGGACAAATTTTAGATTTTAAGGTAGAGGGAAATGAATCACACTTCCCTTTCATCTGTTTTACCTGTGTTGGGATGGCAATCTGTAATGTAATGGTGAGGCTGAAGTGGATTAGGAAACTCTTGGTGAGACACTTGTATGAAAAGGGGGGATCAGAAAAGGGTAAGAGAAGCAAGGACTGGAACTCAGGGTCAGTTTTGGGGTAGGGAGGATGCTGTGGAGACAAAGTGGTACAAGCCTGTCCATGTTGATCCCCGTTCTTCCTGAATGAGTTGTGGGGTGAGTTGCTGAGGCTGTCTGGCAAAGCACGGGATAAATCTCCAGTGAGGGAGCTGCTTTCACAACATGGAAATGATTTTGTTTCTGTTCTCTTGCAGGCTTTGGTTTGATGAATTTATAGGCCTTTGGGTGTCTGTTCAAAATCTTCCCCAATGGGAAGGGGTAAGTATTTACTTTTCACCTACACTAGAAAAAATCCCTGTAAAGTATTCCCACAATGTCCTTGCAAGGCATTGAAATCAAACAGTGATACAATGGATGTTTCTTCCTTTCGCTTTAACTAGCGCAAGAAAACAGAGACAGTAGTTTCATGATTGTTAGTAAGCAATTACTGGCTGAATAAATGAGACTGCACTTGTGCTTGGTGAACACTGTTTAATGACTAGCTCAGGCAGCTTTTCTTTCCAGCCTTGGGAATACTGGCATTTTCCAGACTGCCTGCTAATGCTTACAATGATGCAAAGTGTTATTCTGATTTTTATATGGTGTAATTCTGGAAAGTCCCTTTGGGTTTTTTTTTTGTATCTTAACATGTCCTTAGTGATCCCTAATTTTGAGTAGTAATGGTTTGCCATGGCTGCAATGAGTTGTTGTCATCTTTATTTTAGATACAGTAAAGAACCTGTATTCCCCATGGCCAAAAAATACCATTGGCCTATAGCATGCAAGGAAAATAGTCTACTCTGTCCCTCTCTGCCTGCCTTTCTGCTGTTTCCTATGACTAGATAATGAAGTAAGATTTCACTCGTGAGACGGCACCACCAGCAGCGTAGGTGCGGTCCTTGTCAGCTGGGCTGTGCCTTGGCTTTACTGCACTGAAACTTGGCATGTTACCAGGGTTTTTCCATACTCGGTATGAACATAAGCTCACTGACCATCTGGCTCCTTTTCCTAATCTCCTGCCTATATACACAGGGAAGACTTCTCAGTGTCTTTGGAGAAAGCTGATTTTCAAACCACGACTGAGCACTGCCTTTAACACATTCTGTTTCGGGGGTTTCTTAGTGAAAAGTCTTACGTAGGTCTCTCTGGTTTGAGGCGTGTTTCACCACAAATAAAGGAAGGCTGTCTTGGTTGCATCACTTGACAGTTGTCTAGGTTTGAACAGGGGTAATGGCCAAAATTTTGAGACTATCTGTAGACACTTCTGTATCTCTGTGATGGCTGACCAAAAAGTCATGCTTCTGTCCACTCTTTCTGACAAAAAGATGATAGCCTGTGCTTGGATAGCGTGATTTGGGTTGTTTCTGTCAAACCGTTTAACAGAAAATCATCAACACTCGTTCATAAAATCGCTGATATTTTTCCCCTTTCTGACAGTTTGCTCAGGAAGCCCCAACAGTTTTATTTTCAAACCGTTTAACAGAAAATCATCAACACTCGTTCATAAAATCGCTGATATTTTTCCCCTTTCCACTGTATTCTGACAGTTTGCTCAGAAAGCCCCAACGGTTTTATTTTTTCCCCAGAGCTTTCTCTTCTTGTTTCCTTTGCTGTCTTGTCCACATCGTAAGGGCAGGCCTCTTCATTTCATCAAGCTGGGCTGCAGATAATTAGACATACGAGTTCTGACTGTGCAATCCAATTTAAGCCTCTCTACGATGCAAACGTTCTCTCAGCGTGCTTTGGCAAGAGTTAGACTGGCTGTTTGGAGGGGAGCTATGGAATCAATTGCCTTTGTGCACGGTAGGCTGTTTTTTCAGTGGGTATGGCCTAGTATCACACAAACGAGGTAGATGGTTTAACAAAGTGTAATGCTTGTCTTCAGATGTAACAGTCCTGAATTGAATTAGTGTTGTTTCCCAAAGCTATTGTGCCCTTCAGACTGAGAGGTGAACTGTTCTGTGAATGTTTGCCTCAGAGTTAGGCAGGATTATTTAAGGCCTTTCCTTTTGGCTTTGCCATAGCTGCAGGATACTGATACCAGCATCAAGGCTCTTGGAGACCTGGTAGGTATTTCCCTATTTGGACAAGCTCATAAGAGGAGTGTTGGTGGATTATGTGCTTTCTCATGATCAGGGTATGAGAGTGAGACTTCATCTCTGTTCTTGTTTAGTCCTGAGTTAGATAACTCTCTTTCCGACGGTATCATTCCCTTCCCTTTTGGACTTGTGAGACTGTCATCTGGCAATGGAGTATCTTAACTCTTCACCGATAGTCACATACTGCCTTCCTATCTCCCATTACACGTGCTTTAGTGCCATGGGGAGCTTTTATCTTGTATTTGTGGATTCAGGGATTTGTGCATCTTTTATTATAAATATATTCTAATGCCTTTTCCCCTCTTTTATCGTTTTTTCCAGCATCTGGTAAATCTTTTTGCTCGCTTGGCCACTGACAACATCGGGTACATAGACTGGGATCCATATGTACCAAAGGTAACGTTTCTCACTTCATACGATTGGTTGGTTTGTTCTGAGGTAAGTCTGCAGTGTTACTGTGCTGAGAAGAACTCAATTCCCTATATGGTTCTTACGCTGCAGTGGCTGTTTTTCAAATTAGGCGCGTGAAGGTGAAGACTTTTGTAACAGGCGGCATTGGGATTTGTCTTGCCACCTGACTCCAAACCAGAGCAACAAAGCCCCTTACTATACAAGTACTTTCTGCTCATTTAACTAATCCATATTCTTGTGGAAATGGCTCATAATGATATTCTTTTGATAATTAGTATATATGAGCTTTGAATATTTCAACTTACAGATTTTTAAGAAGTTCATAGCAGTTATGTTGTCAGAAGAAAGAAACCTTTTGATTAGAAAAATAATTTATTGATTAGATAATTAATTTGTCTGGTTTATGCCATAAATTAATGAATAAATTTATGCCAAATTGTTCTATTTTTTCAGATTTTTACCAGAATTTTGAGGAGTTTAAATCTTCCGGTGGGCAGCAATCAGGTTGTTGTTCCAAGATTGTTAACAAATGCTTATGATGTAGGACATGCAGTCATGTGGATCACAGCCATGATGGTTAGTAATTGTTTTAATAAAAGTAATGCACAGCTCTAAGGAAGTATGTATTTAAAATTAATGCTTGTTCTGTTCAGCTCACTGCGGAAGCATGGGTCTAGACTGTCTTTTGCCCAAGGTTTGTTTTGAAATACGTTGTTTTGCTGTCAGTTTGGAATGTGGATGGAAAGGTTTATTTCATGGCCGCTGTCTGTGGCATTCTGGAAATGAACAGCCAGCATGGATACATGCTTGTGACCTGCCGAACAACTGAATGGCTCTTTCAGGGTGAACCTCCTCAGATCCAATGGAGAGAACTTGCTGCACACTGCTGAGCTGAGGGTGGGCAAGGAGGGGAATTTGCAGATGTGATTGTGATGCTTTGAGGTATTGTGGTGGTGAGAGTGCTCACTTGTACCTCGTAATACTGTGTTACCAGTTCGTTTTAACTTATTCCACGCAATAAAATTGTGTGTTTTATTGTTAACAGGGTGGACCAAGTAAACTAGTGCAGAAGCACTTGTCTGGGTTGTTCAATAGCATTGCCTCTTTTTACCATCCTTCCAACAATGGGCGCTGGCTGGTGAGTATTTTGCATGTCAAGACAAGAACTTGGGCTGTAATTTCAAGGGTCAAACCTGTCAAATCAAACATGCTGATAGATGTACTGTGTGCTCCAACAGCCAGATTGTTGGTTGGTTGTATAATATTTTGAGGCTTGAATTTTAAAGGTAGGTGGTTGTACTGTCATTTAACTCATATGTTTATTATGATGTGAGGACCACAGCTAATGGGAATACACTTCAAACATCAAACACAAGTGCAGTTGAGAAGCCCAAAACTAGACATCTAATTCGTATATAGCTAGGAAAAAGAGAGTCAGCACTTTGAAGGAGGGTGATGTACAGCATCAATATTACTTGTGTGACGCAGCTTTCCTGTTGCTGACCTACTGTCTTCAAGTTAGCAAGATCTAGTTTTGATTAACCAAAGCAAAAAGAGATTTGTAATGCTATCTAGTTTTAATGTGTATGTAGTTTGATGCATAACTTTTGGTGGTTGCTAGTGGAGTCTCCTGCTAGAGAATGTAAGCATCTGCCTGTGATTGCTGGGAGAAAGTACATATTGAAGTAGCAAGGCTGGCCAAAGCAGTGCCAAAGGAGCTGACTTCTTCTGGGATAGGATATTTGCTTATATGTCAGGGTGCAGAGAATGATGTCAAATATGTCTCAGTTACCGAGAAATAATCTTGAATCTTGACTATATCCTTTGTATATATTTTTCTTGATTTTTTTTTTTTTAAAAATCATAAAGCATAGTGCTAGCAGCATAATTGTTAGATTTTGGGAATTGAAGTTTAATGATAAATAGTGAACAGTGTATTTTAGAGCTCTTCTCAGTTTTCCTTTATGCTAGTTGTGTAATTTAAAGATACTGATTTATTCATTGTCTGTTGTACAGTTAGCAGCTCAGATTCTGCTACAGCTATGTAATTAATAGCATCTCTTGGGTGTTTAACAGAACAAACTGATGAAACTGCTCCAGAGGTTGCCCAGTGGCGTTGTCAGAAGGCTGCATCGTGAGCGCTACAAGAAAATGACTTGGTTGACTCCTGTGCCTGATAGTCATAAACTTACTGATCAGGATGTTACAGACTTTGTAGAATGCATAATTCAACCTGTTCTTCTGGCTATGTTCAGTAAAACTGGAAGCCTGGAGGCTGCCCAAGCCCTGCAGAACCTTGCACTGATGCGTCCAGAATTAGTGATTCCCCCTGTACTTGAAAAGTAAGTTCTGCAGAAACATTGCAGCTTCCCTGTTCCCTTCCCAACAGACAAATATGCAAAGCAGTCATTAAATGATAAGCAATTTCCTTGCTGGGAATGAATGCTTGCAGTGAAAGGAGCTGCTAGTACACACCCCCAGGCAACCACCACAGTCAGGGCAGGGAGGGAGGGAGGACTTAGTTTTGTATTTTACTTATTTGGTTTGTTTTTTTTGAAAACCTGGCAAATGGAATAGTTCTGGGAGCTGTTTGTAGCTTGTGCAATATAGGGTAGTCCTCGAGTGGTGTGTATTTCTGTTAGCATTTCGTATCACATAGTGGGTGGATCAGTTGAAAGGCAGCTTTGTACCCTTTGTTCATGAGCCACAAGCTTTCAGTTGGGCCAAACGTAAATGATGGGGTTGCGTGTTTGGGCAGTAAAAAGTGTAAGTTTTACATTTATGTCTTGTGTCAGAGTGCGTTACAGATTGTTACATCAGTGATTTGCTTTGGACTTCATAAGCAAATCACTCAGGTAGGTGCCTATGTAAAATACTTAGTTTGTGCTATTGCTAATGCCTTGGTGCCTGAGATTCTGAAGGGAAAACATAACTCCTTCCTGCCCCAGTGAAAAACTTTCTTCCTAATCCCTCTCCATGTTCCCCCTCCTATGCAGTCCATTGTACTTTAACAAGTCGTGTTGTAAAACCAGTGGTGAAATGAGTTAGTTTTGAAGAGCCCTTCCAGAGTTCCATACCTTACTGACTCGACTGTTTGGAAAAACTTGATAAATCGGCTCCTATATGAAAACATTTCCAACAGTTGGAAGTCGGCTCCTATATGAAAACATTTCCAGCAGAACAGTTGGAAAGAGGACAGCAATAGGTGCCCGTATTGGGTATGACTACTACTTCTGTTCTGAGCAGACGTTCAGTCTGCTCTCAGTAGTTCAGACTATCACTGGTATGTTTGCCTTGGCTGCAGTCCTGCATTCGGTTTGTTGAGTAGACGTGGGTCCTTTGTGCTCTCAATGGCGTGGGGCAGGGTTAGTGCTGTGGCTTGTTTGAACTGTAGGCTGTTAATAACAGTGGGAAGTGTTATGCATAGAAAAAGGTTTAGAAGTCGCAGTAACTTAACAGGTTTGTAGAAGAAAAAGGTATGGACTTTAATGTAACATTGAGTAGCGTATCCCCTCTCTGGAGGCAGTCAAGGCAAGTTTTCACGCTTGCCACAAGGACCTTACGCTTTTAAGTACACAGCCTGCATTAGCTTGAACTTTGAACGTGAAAATCATCACAGGTTTGAATGTGGGAGCCTGTGCAGCTATTAATTCCTGTGCTGCAACTGCTAACAGATGATTTAATCCTGAATTTGTTGTGAATAGGACGATCAGATGAAAGGAACGTTTCCTAATAGAGCAACGTTAAATCCATTGGAATGAGATTAGAAAAAAATTTTAGAACTGTTGAATTAGCTTGAATTTTTCTTGCGGAAGCTTCGTACCCTTTCTGTAGAAGATAACACGTTGCCATCCATTTTTATTTTCTCTTAAGACTTTAGAAATGTTATTGTTCCTAATATGACTGCTCTTCACCTTCATAGAACATATCCTGCACTTGAGACGTTGACAGAGCCCCATCAGCTCACAGCTACCCTAAGCTGTGTGATTGGAGTAGCTCGCAGCCTGGTGTCTGGGGGGAAGTGGTTCCCTGAAGGTCCAACACACATGCTGCCTCTACTCATGAGAGCATTGCCTGGGGTGGATCCAAATGACTTCAGCAAATGCATGGTGAGTGTGTCAGTCTCGCCTGGTTTTAGAGGGTAGTTAGCCAACTAGTTCCCTCTGAAAGCTTTTTTATGTTCATAGGAAAGCAAGTAACTGGTGTTCCCAGAGGTTCTTAGCATGATGCTGTTCCTGTACGATGTTATTTGTAAAAAGTTAATATTACAAGGCTCTAACTGACGATAATGCTTTTGGCTTTTCCGACAGTGCTAGGTGAATCTTTAACACCAGACTGTGGTAAGCATTGTACTGAGAAGATAGATGTTCTAAAGCTCCTAGCAAATATTCCTAGTCTTTTAAGATCAATAGGAAGACCTTTATCAGTAGGTTTTAATAAAATTACATATGAAAAGTCCACATCTTCAGGAATTTGCATTAACTAGTGTAACAATGTTAACCTTTTTGTAATTTAAAGTTCAGTACCAAGTGTGTTACGTAGAAAATTGAGGGTTTTTTTGCACTGCGAAGTTTTATATGTGAAATCAGAAATAACTATTGAAGTTTTGGGGTGGAAGAATTAAGCTCTGGATTTTTTTTTTAATGTAATGATTTGCTGTAGCTCCTATACCTTAACTGCAAATGCTTTTTAATGTGTTGGATACAGTAACACTTACTAAAGAGCTGTTTGCTACTCTCACCAGATTACATTCCAGTTCATTGCAACATTTTCTACTTTGGTGCCTTTAGTCGATTGTTCATCTGTATTGCAAGAAAGAGATGATCTTTCAGAGGTAAGTGCTGTGCAGTTCTGAAACCAAAACTATAACCTCATTTCTAGCAATGTAATAATCTCTTCAGAAGTGTAACAGGTTTGCTACTCTCCTCTATACAAAAAACTATGTTAAACAAAAATGCAGCCAAAAAAAGGGAAAGTAAGGGGTGTGTTAGCTTCTGGTCAGTGGGGCAGAGCTGACTGACGTCAGCGTGTGCATTGGCCGTGTGTTGTTAGCATTGCTTCTTAGTGATCGATTGTTGCAGAAATGATGTTAAATTCTAGCAGTTCAGTATTTTTATGTCCAAACTTAGCTGCACAAGGCCCTGTCCAGTGTAACTGGACTCTGAGCTTGCCCTGCTTTGAGTAGGAGTTTGGACTATGTGGTCTCCAGTGATCCCTTGTCATCTAAATGTTTCTGAGCCTAATAAAACAGGAGCTTTGTTACCATTAAATATTTGAAACTTCTTGTCACCATAAAACAAACAAGTAACAATAAAGAATAAAAAAAATGACAGCGGGGTTGCTGTAAGATGTATGTACACCATTTCTAGGCCAAAATTAGTCCAGGTAAAAGGTTAATTGTCTGGGAGACTGGAAGGAATTTGGTCTCCTGTTGATGAAAACTTTGTGTGTGTTTTTAAAAAAAAAAAAAGACACACCAAAACCCCACACCTCTCCAACTATTTATTTTTCGAAAAAACAAATGCGCTCTAACTCTTCAGGACTGTTCTCCTCCAAAAGGGAATAATTTCCAAACACTCACTCACTCTTTAAAGTGTTCCTGCAGTCACGCTTCTCTTTCCTGATTAAGATTCTATTGCCATCTCTTCAGAGGCTTGTTAATCTCTTCCAGTCAAGAGAGCGTAACATCACAGAGTCATAAGATAGTTTGGGTGGGAAGGGACCTTAAAGCCCACCCAGTCCCTCCCCCTGCCATGGTCAGGGACACCTTCCACTAGACCAGGTTGCTCCAAGCCTCATCCAGCCTGGCCTTGGACACTTCCAGGGACAGGGCATCCGCAGTTTCTCTGGGCAGAGAAGTTAGTGACCCTTGTCGCCCTCTTCTGTGTCTTATCCTTCACTGCCCTTTTGATTTTAGAGATGGTCACCGCTCCCATTTGCTGAATCGGAGTGCTTAGAGCTCCTTGCGCTCCCTTTCTCCATCATTGCTCTAATACTTTGTCCTTTTCCATGTAGCAAAAAATACAGGAGAGAATGGGAAATAGTTTTTGTTTCTCTACTTACTACCAGGCTTTCCATTCTGCTTTTGCTGCTGCAGTTCAAGCACAGGCATAGCAAAGCTCTACCTGGCATACTACAGATGAGGCGGCAGCAGTGTCTGCTATGGTAGTTGCAGCTGCAAAGTGTCTTGTCCGCTGCTAGAAGTCTTTTCCTGTAGCTGAGAGAAGCCAGTAGCTGCAGACCACACAGATCGTGAACACTCAGTTACTGCAAGAAGGTTCCTTTGCCCCAGAGCTGCAGCGCTCAAAAGTTGAGTTTGTCTGCCGAATGTTTAACATGAATACGCCGGCAGAGCCGAGTCTGCCACCACACTGGGCACTCACTGACCTCCTGCTGGAAAGGAGGATCGGTAGTAAGGGCAAAGTTTGTATCCATGGAGGCAAGCCTGATTTCACTCTGAGACGTTGTTTGGCTAGACATCAAGGCCAGCAGATTTGATGGGACGGTGTAAAGAAAATGTAATAATGGTTTTGTGGAGCGTACTTGACTCTTCAGATTTTGATAGGAGATGCGCTGGAGTCCGTATCACTTAAAAATTTGAAGTGTTTTTGAAGCAGTTCATATAGGAAATAAGCTTTGATTAATGTTTCCTTAAGAAAAGCCAACCTTATGTGCTTCTTTTGCATTGAAAAACTGTAGGTGGAAAGAGAATTGTGCTCTGCGACTGCCGAATTCGAGGATTTTGTACTGCAGTTTATGGATAGGTGAGTAGTCAGACAGGTGGCATGAAGAACTTAATGCTTTGAAGTTCCACTTACTAACATTGTACTCACTGTGTTTGTGTAGATGTTTTGGACTTATAGAGAGCAGCACACTAGAACAAACCAGAGAGGAGACTGAAACGGAGAAAATGACTCATCTCGAGAGTCTGGTGGAATTAGGTCTCTCTTCTACCTTCAGTACAATCCTTACGCAGTGTTCAAAGGATATCTTTAAGGTATGTAGAGCGTGGGCTTTCCTGCTAACTTTAAGAGGCTTAATTTTCTGTTGTCAATGCCTGGTGCATTCAGATCCTTTGTTCCTTCCTCGACCTGTTGTGAACTTTAACGTTTAACCAGAAAAAGGGCTGCAGGGGTTGATGTTTATGACTTTGTGCCAATTTGCTTTATGATTTTATGTACATCAGTACAGAGCTCTTGGGTTCCTGATGCTCTCTTAGGACAAATTGTTACAAGTTATTTTATCACTTTATCATCTTAGGCTGTGATTTTTCTTGTCTTTGGATGGTAATGCTAACCTACCCAGTCCCCTGCTTTCCTTTTCTCTCCCTCTCCCTTCAGTGGGGCAAAAGGGGCTGTTTAGGGAACCATGTGGCTAATGGGATCAGAAAAATGATCTGGATTAAAATAACTCAGGAGGAGGAGGGTAGAGAATCCATGTTGTTACCTGGATAGATTCTTCCCTTGCAGGTTGGGTTGACGTGTTTTAATCCGTTTACGTTCCGTTATGTATATATTTGGAGATGCTAGGTTTGGTACGTTTTGAGCCGTTGCATTGGCCACGGGTATGATTTTGTCCAGAATCTTTTGGTTAATATAATTCCTAAATACTTGACAGCGAAGAATTAATGAACAATTGTCGAGAATAAAGAATTAATGAACAGTCAGGAAAAAAACTAATTATTAGTCATCTGTGATCTACACTGTACACCTTGCCTTGCAAGGTATTGGATGGCAATAAGCAGCTTTAAAATGTGCTGGCCACTTAAATAGTCAGTAGTTAATTGCCTATTTATTTGCTGCCTGAGAGATGTCTTAGTTTTACTTCACTTTCACAGGTGAAATAGCGTAGTTTTCCTTTCAGCCAGCTGTGACTTATAGTCAGGGAAGACTGTTTTTCTGTGTAGTTTCTCAGAAGTGCCCCAAGCTCATGTTAGCCAACAAGATTTATCTGACCTCCTTTCTTCCAAAAGTGAACACTGGGAATTGTCTCCAGTCTCCAGCTGAAAGCAGTGTCCTATCACATCACCAGTTAAAGCACTCAGTGTGTTTTGTTTATGAACTCCGGAGGCGAGGAGGGGGTTATAGACCTTCCTGTAATTGAATTATTGTAGTAACAGTGGACACTGTAGTGTATTTTCCTGATATAGTGTTACTGTGAGCATTGCAATAAATAAGAGGGGAAAAAACCATGAAAATCTGCAAACAAACTTTTGATAAACCTCTTGTCGTTGCTGCTTCTGTAGCAGCCTTTATTCTTCTGCTGGAGGCAGTAGTTGTACAGGTAGATACAGGTGTTACAAGTCCCATGCGCTGATAACATCTAGGATTTTATTCCTGCGCAGTTACTATTCACATAAGTGCATTTATCTTTCTGTTCTATAATACTGTCAGCTTTCATTGTGATGGCAGTCACGTCTTCCTCTGCTTAAGGCATTCTACAGAACTGCTTTCTCCGTCTCTGTTCTGATGTTTTTAATGAGGTCATGGTTGCAGTCTTCTCTTTTTAAAGTATTATTATGTACAGATGCTGCCTTCTGTGTTACAGCAAACATCTTGATACCTGGTTTTCTTTTTTAAAAATGGTAACCTCTCTTTGTACTCATTTTCAGGTTGCCTTGGAGAAGGTTTTTAACTTTGCCGTTTCAAATATATTTGAGACGAGAGTTGCTGGTCGAATGGTTGCCGATATGTGCCGAGCTGCAGTAAAAGTGAGAGAAAATGCTTTGACTTCACTTGAGCTCTAATTTCAAAAAGAAAAAAAGCCAATGCTACTACTACTTCTTATTTAAGATCTTTTTGCATGTAAATACAGGTGGTTCTTAACATTGTCTTCTCAGATTGGCTGGTTGCATATAGCAACATTTCAAGAGGTTAATTCACAAAGTATTTTTCTTAAACTTATGTTAAATTTAGGTTTTACTTAGTTTTTAAAAATCATGATGTCAGGCTGACTCCGGATTGAGTTGGAGTACAGCGACAACCTATTCTTCCCTCTTCTTCCATAATGTTGTTAGAAGGTTTTTATCAACATGTTGATGTAGAGCTCCATAGGTTGTCTTTTTTTTAAACTGGCTAATTATGATGCTGTTTCCAGTGCCGCCCTGAGGAGTCCTTGAAGCTGTTTGTACCACATTGCTGCAATGTTATAACTCACCTTACTGTCAGTAAGTTTATAAAACTTCTGGTGTTTTTGCTTTGGGTTGGGTTGATGTTAGTTTAACATGAAAATATTTAAAACATCTGGGTTCTCCACAACTTCATTTCAATGATTGGAAGGTAATTATGTCCATTATTTCTTTCAAAAAACCAAACCAACAAGTGTGTGTGTGTGATTTCAAAACAGAACTATGTCAAACTGTAAGAGCATACTTTAAAAATATGGCACTTTTAAGGAATGTCTGGAAGCATTTTAATTTCTCAAAGTGTTCGAGATGTTAAATTAGTTCAAGAAACTTGTGGTAGGATGGGGGTGTGGTATGAATTGAAAGGTTGCAGTATAAGGAAGGGTTGGGAATAAACTTTCAGGATGCAAGCATCTGGTTTATGGTTTAGCTTGTTTGGAAAACGTGACGGCGGTGTCGTTACAGCAGTGCTTATCGCTTGTTCCTCTAGATGATGATGTGTTACATGATGAAGAACTAGATAAGGAGCTACTTTGGAATCTTCAGCTTTTGTCAGAGGTATTGCAATGTTCTTCCCATGCATGTTTTGTCACTGAGTGTCTCTGTTTAATGCCCCTGAAAGAAAAAGAACTTAAACTTCTGCTGTTAAAGCAAACATCGTATGAATGACACTGCATACTTATCTAACTTGAAATGGGACATGTGGCTGCTGTTCGAAGAAAATAAAAATGCACTGTGTATGTGGAATAAAATTAAAGCATTTAATGTATTATTAAGGGATAGACAAAGAGGGAGCAATGCAGGAAAAAAGCATAAGATGCTTTTAGTAACAATAAATACTTCAAAATTAATTTCAAAATGTATATGAGTATGGCTAGAGAATTTTGAATGGGATGGAGAAGCAATGTACTTTGCAGTTGTTACGTTACTTTTCCCAGCAGCAGTGGAAGCGGTAGTTCATGGGCAAGTTGGGTCTTATTTCCGTGTGACATACGGAATGAAACGTTGTACAGGATCGGTTGAGCGGTCTAATCCTCTCTTTACTCCCCTAGAACAAAATCAGTTCTGTTTACCTTTGAAATGTTTGTCTTTACCTATTAGATCACTCGAGTGGATGGAAAGAAGTTGCTACCGTACAGGGAGCAGCTTGGGAAGATACTGCAGCGAACCCTACACTTAACCTGTAAGCAGGGTTACATTCTGTCTTGTAACCTACTGCACCATCTTCTTCGTTCTGCTACACTTATCTACCCCACAGAGTACTGCAGTGTGCCAGGTGGCTTTGACAAGCCTCTTTCTGAATACTATCCTATCAAGGCAAGGATTTTCATTTATTTAGGATTAGAGGATTTGAATTTAAAAAAAAAAAAATCATAAACTATATTATTTTGTTTTTATTTGGAGATTTCTGAACATAGGTAGCAGCAATGGAAAGTGTAATTGAAAGATGCTTTGGGCCTTGAAACATATAGCAAATTACAAGTTACTTAAAATCATATTGATTGCAAAAAATGAGTACTGACTTAGCGTTAGTAGTCTTATAGCATGACATAGTAGTGTTTTATGAGGTGTGTTTTACAATGATTGTGTGGCTGCAAGAAGGTAATACAAAGCAAGAGTGCCTGCTAGTGGTTCTTCATCTTGGAATATATGATGCATTTAACTGTATAAACAGTTGTGGCTGGAGTTTGGCAGGAGAATTTGGCTGTTCATGCTAACTTAAATATCCAGTCACAGGAAACAATGATTCTATACTGAGCTTGAGGTAAAATGAAAGTAGAAGTGGCAGTACTTTTGGCTGGGAGAAATGGCTGAGAGTTGGGCTTGTTCAGCCTGGAGAAGAGAAGGCTCCGGGGAGACCTTATAGCACCTTCTAGTGCCTGAAGGGGCTACAAGGAAGCTGGGGGGTACTTTTTACAAGGGCCTGTAGTGACAGGACAAGGGGTAATGGGTTTAAATTGAAAGTGGGGAGGTTTAGATTGGATATCAGGAAGAAGTTCTTCATGGAGAGGGTGGGGGAGGCACTGGGACAGGTTGCCCAGAGAAGCTGTGGATGCCCTGTCCCTGGAATTGTTCAAGGCCAGGCTGGATGAGGCTTGGAGCAACCTGGTCTAGTGGCAGGTGTCCCTGCCCATGGCAGGGGGGTTGGAACTGGATGATCTTTAAGGTCCCTTCCAACCCAAACCATTCTATGATTCTGTGAATGCTGAAAATTACTGAAACTGTCAAAAGTAGTGTGCTAGTCGCTGTTAAGACCCTGAGGTCAGTTTATCAGTATTGCAGATGGAACGGTGCAGCAGTTTTCAGCTGGCCTATTTGAATATAAAACTGCGTTTTGCTGCAAAGTGTTCTTTTATGTAACTTTACAACTACAGATGATCTAATCCTTGACTGTGAACTAATAATAAAGACTGACTTTTTTCCTTCAAGTACTTGAGTGCTGTTAATTCTACAAGTCTGAGCTCTTTGTAAGCAGAAATATAACAAGTGATCTAGCAATGTATGGAAATTCCAACTTAAAATTTAGCTGTCTTGTTCATTTTTAAAATGAAAGTAATATGTCTTCTGGTTGTGGTTCAGAACTGAAAAGAGGTGTTATTAAAATACGCTAGCTCCATTATGTTCTTTGTTGGAGTATCAAAAGTCGGAGTTGTACTTACTATTTCTGAATTTGTCCAGCCAAAGCAATAACAAAGTTATGATTGAATTGGACACAATCCTTTGCCTTTTAGTCCTTTCAGGTATGTGCTATTTTCCAGGGACATGTAGGTGTTCTAGTAGGTTTGGGATTTCTGATTGGTTTTAGCATGTTCTTGGGTTTTTTGCTTGGAATTGTCAGGATAACTGCTTTACAGCAGTAGCTAGTTCATGTCTTTGGAATCTTTTAGTAATGTTAAATGCTGGTTTTTTTTAAAAAGAAAATTTGCTTCACAGTTTGATTGATATGAAATGTCTTTATTTGCCTTAGGACTGGGGTAAACCAGGTGACCTGTGGAACTTGGACATCCAGTGGCATGTTCCTTCGTCTGAGGAAATAAACTTTGCGTTTTATTTACTGGATACTTTTCTTCAGCCTGAGCTCATCAGACTAGAGCACTATGCAATTGGAGAACTGGAAATGTCCAGGTTAGTGGCGACACGTAATGCGTCTGGTTTAAGTAGTGATTGCCAGCCATACTGGCACTGTAAAAATTAATATTACACTGTCTTGGATATTATTCTAAGTACCTTTCCAAGATTTTTAGCTCTTAGGAGTATGTGTAACTTGGAAGTGGGTTTTATAAAATGGATAACACATTATTTTGAACAGAATTGTTCTTTTTTTAAAAAAAAAATCTACACAACACTTCAGATGGTGTAAAGGAATTTTTTTAATACATAACACAAATTATGTTCCCAATAAGCTGCAGTGAGCAATAAAAAAAGCTCTTCCTATAGCCTCTCATCCTGCTACTTTGGCACAGTCATTTGTGTTCCTAAACTGTGAAGTGGAGCACAGAACTGGAAATGTGCCTCTCTCCCCTTCCTTCCCATGAGTAAAAGGTGCGTAGTGTGTCCCTGTAAACATGGCAGTGTTGAAACCCCAGAGGTGGCACATAAAGGGAAATGGAGGCAAGAGTACTGCCCAATCTTGAACTCTGTTGGTGTGAAACCATGGCTTCACAAGGATACTGTCCTAAGCACAAGATAATCATGAGTTTAGTATGTGCTAAAGCGTTTACAAGTATCACTCAGCTCAAGCTGCTGACAAGCGTTAAAGCTCAGACATTCTTTATTTCTGATGTTGAACCTTCACGTCCTTGGAGCTATATATACTCAGTTGATGCTCACAGCACGTGAGGTTACACCTCATGCTGTAACGTGCAGCAGGGCATGGTGCATCTGACTCTGAAATATTTCTCTGACAGAGTTCCCACTTTTTTTTAATCTGTAATCTTTTTTTAATCTTTAATCTGCAAGGCAATATGCGCTTGACAAATCAGCGCCACCAAGCTGCAATCTGAAAGTATACTGAGAGTAAAAGAAGAAAGGATCTGCTCCCTATTTGAGTCGTCGGTTTATTTGCGTGCTTCTTTCCTCCACCTTATGTGTAAAGCTGTTAGTTAATAACAGAATTGGACTTTTCTTTGGTTAAGGCTTCATTGTGCTACCTAATAGAAAGAAATGGTGTCTCTTTGGGAGAATATGGCCAAGTGCATGAACTGCAAATTAAATTGGAATGGGAGGGAACGAAGCCGTGAGAGTAGAGTACCTCTAGTAGCTGAGGGAGTAACAGGTGTGAATAAATGGGATAGTAGGTGAGCTTGTGTTGCTTCGAAGTGCAGTATTTCTGCAGCTTGAATACCTGTCAAATTTCTTTTTTCTTCAGTATTCCACAAAGTAATAATTGGAAATCAAACACTTTTTAATGTATTTAGGAGCTTCAGAGCTAAGGTTTTCTATTACAGAACATAAAATGAAAAATTCTAACAGCCTTTGCTGAATACCTCTATTTAGAGTTGATAAGTAGTAATGCAGGAGTACTAAAAGCCTTTCAGTTACGGAACCTCTTCAGAGAGCTGAAAGGAGTTATTTTACCAATCAAAGCTGCTTACCACAGTGATGAGAACAAAGGGCAAGATTTCTAACTGTGTACTAAATGCTGCTGCTGTAGATGAGACAGAGCGAAAAAAAATTTCCTTAATTCTCTAACACAGAAAAAGAGTAAGTTGCTTAAATAGTTGCATTGTAATTCATCTTAAGACTGCAAAAGATATTCACTCAAAGTATCTCCTCATCCTGTTCCTGGTGGGAAGGACTTGTCTTGCTTTGGGACAGAGAGTTATTTTATGGGTTTTACCTGAGATGTAGATAAAAATCCTTCAAAATAACCTTTTGGGTTGAAGCTGTCTGTTTGGAGATTAGTTTGTTGTTATATGGACGTTTCCTTCACTGCTTCAGAGTGTAAAAACAGCCAAAATCTCCAAACCAGCTTTGGAAAACAAAGCTGAAGGTTGGAGTTCTGTAATGGAATTGGATCAAAACATGATTGCTGTAGTGCTCCCTCTTGTGTTTAGAAGTGATATAGCTAAAAAGGGGCTTTTCTAAAACCAGCAAAAATATGGTTTATTACTTGTATATTTTCATGCGTTTAACAGATAAGTAATCAGGTTTTCTTCTTTATTTAAGAGATGACGTGCAGCAGTGTCTTGCCATAGTGCATAACTGCTTGATTGGTTCTGGGAATGTTCTGCCTCCTCTAAAAGGAGAAAGGGTGGCTCATCTGTAAGTATAATTTATTTTCGTATCACAGATTTTCTCAGCAGTTTTGTTCATGCTGTTTTTAGTGCTTATTGCTGTTATCACACAACTTCTGCTAGTGACTATTTCTAAGGAACTCTCATACCAGTATAAAGATACAGAAAATTGAAATGGTGACTTCCAGAAACACTTGAGTACTTGAACCATGAATGAATGTCAGTGCTTTTTTGTAATGCAAGGCGCTCACAGTGTTTCAACAAGGTAGGTGACAGCACTGCATTGCTGATACTGCTTTGTATAAAGGAAACGGAAGCTAGGCATTTACTCACCTGTTTCCCCTCATCTAAAAGAAGCCTTCAAACCCTAGTGCACTGCCATCTTACTGATGTTCCTGTCACCCCAAACAAGTCAAGTCGTAAACATCCTGAACTTCTTGCCAGCTGTCTTCTATTAAAACAGGAAATAAGGCCCGTTGGAGTGCTCAAACCCCTGTTCACAATGTTGCAGCAGAACCTGGCCACTGGTGCCAGCATACAGTAGAACTTCAGTGAAAATGCTGGAGTAAAAGTTCATTTTGGAAGTAACAGGAACTCTCTGTTGCATTAAAGTAGCAGGATTTCGGTTAAGCGTATGGCTCCAGCCTGTGTTTCGTGACTCTAAAGTTGTGGCTGAGATTTTTCTTTGCCCAGGTGCCAGCTACTAGAAGTGCCAAGGAGCACTGATACAGTCTGAAACGTGTTGCTTCAGGTGCCCAGCTTCTGTGAGCTGCTTGTACAGCGGGAGAGGCTTCTCTTGGGTGTGTGTCAGAACACTGATTAAGCTGGAGAGCTGTGTAGAGGCCATCTTTTACCACTGACTATGTAAGAAATTTGAGGAAGTGATCCTTTAGTTGAAGAGGCAGTGCAGAGCGTTCAGGCCGATTCAGACCATCTTCTAGAATAAGGACTCTGTCTCCTTTCCGGAGGCATAGACTGTTGTGTACCAGCAATGTGCTGCTAGTCCATATTGGGAAAATGTGGGAGCGTGTTAGCATCACTTCTTGAATCCTGCCCTGGCATCTGTAAGGTGCTTGCAGATCAAGGACAGTGTTGGTCCTTCAAAGGAAAAGGACTTTTTGTTCTTGGATGCTGTGAACTTCAAAATACAAAACTGTCTTGGGCCAAGAAACCTTTAACGCCACCAGACAAATCTGTTGCAGCTGTAATTTATTAATCAAGGAAGAAAAGCCGGTGTGAGGGTAAGCGGTGCTGCACCCCTGTCTGGGCTATCTGCTGTCAGTAACTGAAGCTTCGTTGGGCAGAATAACCAAGCTCACCACCCGTGGGAACAGTAAACAGCAGCTGTTGGTAGCATGTGTTCATGTAGCCTGCCTCTGGTTTTGTTTTGGTGTGGAGTGTTGGAGATCATCTTTTATACTGTTGGGCAAGGTCTGTACGTTCTTAACGTACCCATCAGGATGATAGCCTGTAATCGGCTTCGGAATGACTTGTATGCTTTATGGAAGGCTTGCTCCATTCTGTTAGTTATCTGTGCTGCCTTATTAAACACAGTTTACATGAGAACGTGCTGGAATCAGTTACATAAGAAGTCAAATCAGACTTCTGTCACATAATCTGAATTTTGGAACTGGGTAGTTCATCTGCAAGGAACATGGATTTTGAGTGAAGGAGACAGTCCGAGGGATGCAGAGGGGGTCTGTGCACAGTGGGTTGTACTTTGGCCCAGTAAGGTGGACTAAATACTTGAGGAGATGCTGTTGTGCCGACTATCAAGTGAATGATTCCAGCTGTTTATTTAACAGTTACCTGTATCTATTAATATCCATTTAGTGTCTTGAGAGATGAGGATGAGTTGGCCCATCCAGGACGGATGGTGTTCTTGCTGGTGATGCCTCTTGTGAAACATATGTTCTGTTTTAATGGAATCCTGTATGTAAGCAAGGGTCACAGAAGGGAATTGTACCAAGGAGAAAATTATCTTCTCTACTGCCTTACTCCCTTCTCCTTCCCCTAGAAATAACTGGAATATATGTAACAAGGGAGATACCGCTTTTTAAATCAAAGGGTATGAAACAGCTCCCTGAGAATGCTGTTTTCCATCCCATATGGCTCTAAAATTATATCCAGTTGGAATGTAGGGGGTATCTTTTGATGAACATGCTATTAAAACCGAAAAAACAGTTTGATTTTTAATTGGCTTTGTTCTGCGAGTTCCTGGGTTAGTTTTCTGTAAGATAGCAGTTCACATTCCCAAGCCTGTTCCTATTATGTACAGTGGGAATGCACGTAAAGCACTTGGATTTGAAACTGGAGAGCTTTCATGGGAAGTGACTGTCAGTTACCCAGAACACACTTATTTGAAGTCCTGTGTGTTCACAGCTAGTGCTTACCACTAGTGCTGCTGATACTCACTGTCCATACGTGGCAATATAGGAATCTTTTTGAATGTAGTATTAGTAAATGGCTGGATACATTTAAGTAAAAAAAACCCCTAGATGTGTACTTCTAAACCAAACTGGCACAGGACATCTCTTGCCCAAGAAACCATGGTGGATCCTACACCATGTAGCACAGCATTTTGCTCATACTGGTTGTAAAGTAGAGCTGAGGAGGTCTAACTGCTACACTTCATCTTCAGGGGTAAGGGTACCTGAAGGTTCTTGCCAAGACAGCTGCGTGTTTGTTCCTTTTTACCCCTGCTCGCTGGATGAAAGGGAAGGCGCACAGATGGGAGAGAGCTTGGAGCTGTGTAATTTTCACCTCAGCAGGAGAAATACGGGGGCGGAGTGAACTTTAAAACTTGTGTAGCGGGACGGTGAACTAGGTCGACGGTTCGGTTAGCGCTGTGAACTCTGCCTGCAGGCTGCCCCTACCACCAAGATGCTTTTTCCCCGAATGCATTGGGGTGGTTTTTTTGACAACTGAAAACTCCCCAGATATCGGCAGGCCTTGGTTTTGGGGTCTGTTTGCCATCTTACATGAGTGACAAGTAGGGGAAGGCAGCATGAGTAAAGGAGACTTGTCTGAGGGAGGAGGTAGGTTTTTTTGCTTAAGTAATAGAGAAAACTAATTATGAAAACTACATATTGGCTGTATGTCACAGCTGCCACAACCTGGCCCAATGCTTATTTCATTATGAGTTGCCATAACTGACCTGTGTTGTTGCATAAAGTTCCCATGTGTTAGATGTGAGGTTTGGGTTTTTTTTGGATGGATGAATTTTAAATTAGTGTTACATAAACGTGGTGGTCTCCTAGGGGAATGAGAGTCTAACAACAGTTAAGAGCACTGTTTTGGGAGAAGAAAGTGAGTGAATCTGAAGTTCTAAACCTTTCTGCTTTTAAACAAACTGCAGAGATGAATGTGTGAGACTGCTTTCTGCTGACGTGGGAACTACTGGCTGCATGGTGTGGTGGTGTTGCTGTAATTCTTTGGGATTTACTTCCGCAGTAGGAAAACGAAGCTGTTGCAAATACAAGGTCTGTCCACTAGCGTGGAGACCACTGCATTTTACTGCAGTAACACTGTTAACCCCCGATTCTGGTCTGATGGTAGATGGTGTGTTACAATTCATCAGCGTCATGCTACGGAAATAATGTTTAAAAGCCTGTGGCACTGTTCACTTACAGAAACTTTTCAACTTGAGAAGTTGTGGGGGAAGTCACTTGGTCCATTTCTGTGGACTTTTATGGAATTTTTTTTTTCCTCTGCATCAAACACCTGAGTTCCCAGTAATTTCAAAATACCTGTCATCATTTCTCCTTGTTAAGAATAATCTGGTTTGTGTCTTGGCAGTTTGTGTTTATTTTATTTATTACCTACTGAAAATAGATTTGCTTCTTGATCAGTTAATACACAAAGTTATTCTGTTGGTCTCTTCTTTTGTTTATTATTGTTATTTATTGTTTGACTATGCTAAACCAGCAGCGAATTCCCCAGCATTGGTCTGGTATGTTCTCCCTCTTAGAATAAAATTGTGCCTTTATTTTCATGGCTTAATAAATATTGGTTAAAGGTTTGAGAACAGGTGTGTTCATCTGCAGGTGTGTACATCAGCAGGAGCCGTCTTGAATGTCCTCCCAATCTCGGTTCATGTTTTCATGTCAATTCATGAGTTTCTCTCATTCCTTTTTAATCTGTTGGTGGCTGGTAGTTTCCAGTCTGAAAACTGATATATTTAGTACAGAAAACACATTGTTAAATTAACCAACGCTCGACTTGGGTGTGCTCTGTATACCCTGGGTATGTACTCACAGTGGCTGTACACATCAGCACCGCACTTGTGAGGTGCTTGAAGTGTGTTTTCCTTGGTTAACGAACTTGAGCATCAGTTCAAGTTCAGGCTTCATAATGCTTCAGCTTTTTTTTCAGAGACCACACAGTTGTTGTCTAGATTATAAATTTTATTTTCTAATTCTTCCCAATTTTGGGAACAAAATGCCCACATGTTTTACATCAGTGGTGTAAATAATTCGTATACTTCTGAAAAGCCCATCCTAGTGCATGCTGTTTTAAATGCGTAGTGTTAGTGTGAACGTTTCATGCACGAGCAGGTGTTTGGGGAGGAGATAGGCAATTCCATCCATGCACAGATAAACTGCATAATTGAAACTTGTCAGAACTGAATAGTTAAATTTCAGTAGGAAATAGAACTTTAATCTATGTCACTTGGTGTTGGCTTTTTATTTTTTTTTAGTCTGCAAGTAGCAAGGAGTTAAAACTTCATCTTTTTTGGCAAATGCATGAATTATTTTCTGAAGTACCATGCGTAACAAATTAATAGAAAACTATTTCATCGCTCTGTGTAGTGTTGTGTTTATATTATTATTCCATGTGGTGGTGTTCGTCTTTGGGAGAGATGCCCTTGATTTCAGGTGTGTTCTGTGAATTACCTTTTTAATACAAAATGGATAGTTTCAAGGGGAAGGGAAGAAAGGAGTTGAGGCTGCCAGAGGTTGTGAGGAGCAGTATTTTTGTAGCTGAAGGTGTTCACAGCCATCGAGTCAGGGCTGTGGTGAATTACATGGACACAGTTGGGGAAGAACAGCTACACAGTGTTTTCTGTGCCTGCAGAAACACGGTGTAACGGTTGCTGTGCCACATGGATGTGTGCAGGTGTACACAATGCTTTTTCTTAAGGGGCCACTAATTTAAGTGATATCAACGCCCTTTGGTTTTAAAGACTCCAGTGCTGTGCAAACAGATTATTTTCAATGTAGGTAGTGTAATGTGCTCTAAGGCTGAGAAATCATTCAGTGGTGTCCAGTTAAGTTCCCATTTGCCTCCCTTCTTAACAGTAAGCAGCTGATTTAGGGAAGCAAAACCAGGATTACTTAGAGAAGATCCATGTTTTGTGTCCCTCTGAAATACAGCTTGGTTAGGTAGGATGGAGTACCTTCCCTGAAGGTGTTCAGACTACAGGTCAAGGATGAGCCCACTTTGAAATGTAAAGATGTGATGTGATGAGGGGCAGGGCTAGCTAACCTTTCTTGGCATCTCCAGGAAACTTCCCAGCTCTGCTGGGGGACCTGCACACAGAAAAGGAAACAGTTACTCCTCCACGGTGAGTAACCCTGTTTTGTCCTTGTTTACCTTCCCACTGTTGTCTCTTCATCTCTTATGTCAAAATAGGCCGATGCAGCCCCAGGTCTAGTCCTTAACACTGTGCAGGGATTTTTTTGCCATTAGAAAAATTTCCTCTGCAATTGGTTCAGTGGAGCGATGCTAAAAGTTACATGTTTCAGCCAAGCTGGTTCTGATTGCTGAACTGTACTTCCATGCGGAGGAGTATGTATGGAGACTTGAATAAAGTGCTCGGTAAAATGTCTGGAGGTTGGAAACCAGAGTGTATCCATTTTTCTCAAATAAAGACGCTTTTGGTTTTGTGCTGTGGCGAGTAAGGGAACGAATTCTTCCAAGTTCTGTTTATTCGGGATTACTGTTCCAGCTATAATATTGCATTTTCTTGGCAATTTCTGTGTTGAAAACTGGTGGTAGGGAATTGTTTAGTACATTGCATGACGCATTGTCCTGAGAACCTCGCTATTGGTATTGCCTGAAGTTAAGAACAATATTTCAGGGCTCTTCCTTTGCTGCGTCTGAAGTAAAACACTTCGTTTTCTCTGGCTCAGTGGCTGACCCTTACAATGCTGAATATTAGTATCATGGATCTTAGTTTGTGGGCCAGCTAGACAGCTTGGCTGCGTTTTGAACCTACTATTTTCATCCTGTTAGTATCCTTGTTGAAACACGTGGTTCTGCCTGTGGAGTAAGGTTGTGGTGAGCGTAAGGACTATGTCAGCCCAGTTCTGGATTACTGGATGCTGCACCGAGTTGTTAACTTGGGGTTTGCTTTGGAAGCTCAAGTGTAGGGAGAGCTTGCCATGTTGTTTTTCCTTTGTTTGAAATACTACAGATTTGGCTAGCTGGTGAAGAACAGCTGAATGTGTTTTGCTGGGAATGGGAAGGAAGCATGAAGATTTGTAAACAAAATTGCACTTTAATTTTCCTCGCCTAATATGCCTTACATGAACTCAATCTGTGTATTTATATCAGGGAAAACTGTTTAAGGGTAAAAATATATTAAAATAGTGTAGAAAAATGGGCTGCTATGTACTCGTTTACCTATCCACATATCCAGTTTACTGTACAAAATCCGGTAACTGCTTAATGTTGAACTGAGGTGGTTGGAAATACCCCTGCTCTGTATCTTCCCAACTGGAACGATGTGATCTTGGAGACACGCATAGCAAACGCTTTCAAAGCCAATCATGTAGATGATTCTGAAAGAGCAAGTGTGTGCGGTGACAAGCTTTATAGATATTTAAGAGATAATCTTTATAGAGATTTATAGATATATGCCCCATCCCTGGCTGTCTTCAAGGCCAGGCTGGACGAGGCTTTGAGCAGCCTGCTCTAGTGGAAGGTGTCCCTGCCCATGGCAGGGAGTGGAACCGGATGGATTTAAGGTCCCTTCCAACCCAAACCGTTCTATGGTTCTGTGATTATTTACTCAGGACCCAAGTACGGGACTGATGTTGGATTTTTTGGAAACTATTAGTGGCCAAGTTGTACCTTTAAGCACTTCTGCCAGTGCTGAGTTTTGGGGGGAAAAATAGTGGGGAAAGCTTCTGGAACAGCTTGTTTTCAAGTCAGTGTAACGCTACCAGAAATACAATGAGGAAAATGCAATGAAGGCTCCACCTCTTGATGTCCAAATCCATTAAGAAAAAGACATTTCAGTTTGATGTTGGTACAGATTTGACTGTTACAGGGGTTGCAACATCAGGTTGTTTATTTTTGGTTGCAAGTTTCGTATTGGGATTGACATTCCTTCATCCAATCAGCACGATAATTGAAGCGCTGGTGTTTGTGTTCACTTCTGCAGGAGAAAAATGACCCTGATTTTTGAGTCTGACAGAAGTTTGCCGTTGCCTGAAGTCTGAAAGTTTACTTTAGTAGCTGGTAGGGCGCACTCAGATACGGAATCTCTAGTGGTTCCTGGTCTGTTACTCAGCTTTTCCAACAGGTGTAGCTTTGCATCGCTTCCCTCAGTTTTGTTTGCTCTTATTAGACTGCTGGTGCAATTCTACACGAAGATTCATTTTTATAGGGACTACTTGCTGATGTTGTTTAAAATAATACGCTGGTGTGTTTCATCCTGGAAAGCTTGAATTGTCTACCTAAATGTTTGGGGGGCAAGATTGTTGGTTTTTTTCTTAAACCTGCAAAACCGAAACAAACACACACACAGAGAAAGAACCCCAAGTGCATGTAGGGTACGTTCTTGTGTCATTAAAATTCAGTGGCATGTGGCAGCAGAGTTGGTATTTCATGCATGGTTACATATAAAGCAGATCCAGAAAGACTGAGAATTCACTTAAAAATATTTTTTGTTTGATAAGTTTGACCCACATCCTAGAAAAAGCATGGCTTTATCTTTTTGGTATGGTTGTTAACAGTGAAATTCATCTCAATGGAAGTCATCTGTACTATAATGGGAACATAAAGACCAGAGCCAGAAAAGCTTCATCAGCTTAACTTGTCAGGAAAGAATTGTATCTCAGCAGTCAGATTCATCTGTCATTCTGGTCGAAGATGAGTAGGAGCCACTCGTGTGTTCGTAGGTTTGACAGTGCAGCCAGATCTCTCTGCTGCATGAGAAATCAAGGTTCTGAGTTCAGGTGCCCTTGCCTCTGACAAACAGTCTGACCCATAACTATGGCTGGTTCGATTTTACTGTCAGTAAATCCAAACATCCTTGGTGCTACTGGTATGAAACTTAACTTGGTCAAGTGAATTCGGTGTCAGTGAAACTCACCATCACCAATTTCCATAATGTCTAGTAATACTTGGTTTGTTTCCATGCAGGGTCCCAAGTCTGGTGTCCTTGGAAGAGACAAAGCTGTACACTGGGGTTGAATATGGTGAGTAGATCCTAATTCTGTTCAGACAGGTTATAAGTGGGGTTTTCATGCTTTTTTCTGCTGTGAAGCAACAGTAGGTTCTTTATGAGACCACAATTCTGATTCTTCTCTTGATATTAAATGGACTTTTTTGGCCAACACAAGTTTTTGTGTACATGCCACTTAATGTTCAATGACTGCACACAAGATCCATGTCTCCTGCACCAGAGTGGCTGGGAATGGGGGCTCAGGGCCAACCCTCAGGTCAGGATGGATAGACCTGTGTACTTCCATGCAGGTGAGAGGTGCAGGAAGCAGCACCCAAGGACTTCACTTGGGAGGCAGAGGGAAAGAAGGCCCTAGGAGAATGGTGTCCTTACATATAACAAGAAGGTTATTTTACGATAGTCCATACTACCACCTCTGAGTAGTTTGCTCTGGCTTTCCACTGGTTTGCTTCTCTAAATTCCTTTTTATACTGTCGTATAATAAAGAGAAACCGCTTCTTTTTTTTTTTTTTTGTAGATATATCAAGAGAGAATTATCGAGAAACAATTGCAAGGGTTACAAGGAAATTGCTGCGTAAGTTCACTGCTCCTTCTCTGTTTACGTGTTGTGCTTTTAATGTTATAGATAAGAAACTTTTTTTAATTTGCCTATAATTCTTAAATTTAAGCTTTGTAGAAATAAAATTATTGTTCATTTTTGAAGCTCTTTTCCTGCTAATCAGTTCTTTTTCTTCCAATTGCAGGCTATATACTTGATAATTCAGAAGATGATACCAAGTCTTTATTTCTAATAATAAAGGTATATTTATAACTTGTAATTACTTCAGACAAGATGACTTGTTTCACAGAATAATCACTCTGTCATCTTTTTCTTCCTGCAGATTATTAGTGACGTTTTACAGTTCCAGGGGTCTCACAAGCATGAGTTCGACTCCCGATGGAAAAGCTTTAATCTGGTGAAAAAATCAATGGAGAACAGGGTCAGTGATTTTACTTGGTAAAGCTTAGGTGAGGGATGGAAATAGTTCCTAATGTTCAGAAGGACTTTTTTTCATCTTTTCCTTACTGTCCTAATTAGTTCTCATAATTCTGAACTCCAGTTCCTTTATGAGAATGTTGTTTTGCACCTTTGTTTGGAAATCTTCTGAGCTTAGCATTTCAGAATTGTAGTAACACTCCATTTGTGTATATCCTTGGAGCAAAGTCTCAGAGACTTGGCATGATGCTCTGTTCTGGTCCTTGTTAACTGAGAAATCTCTGTGCCCAGAGCTTCCTTTTGCTTACAGAGTAAGCTGAACAAAAAACTTTTACCAGGGCAAAAACCTCAAGGTTGTCTGCCAAGAAGAACTTCTACATTAAATCTGCTAGCTCTAGAAGAAGAGGGGTGCATGGGGAATTGAGTCAGTACAAACTGCTAATGTGGATATTGAAGTCTAAACCAAGTTGTGTGTTTGTTCACAGCTTCAAGGAAAGAAACAGCATATCAGAGCTTTGCTGATAGACAGAGTGATGCTGCAGCACGAGGTAATGCTTAAATCTTCACTAACGGCTCTAACTGAAAAGCTGATTTGTTACGTTGTCGTTTAGCAGAAGATGTGATAATCCTGTACTAGTGTCTCTTGGGTTTGTGAAATGTGAAAACAATCTCTCCTTTATTGGTGTTTTCTATGCAATTTAGTTGAGAACACTAACGATGGAAGGCTGTGAATATAAAACCTCCCACCAGGAGATGATCAGAGATCTTTTGTGCCTGTCCACAAGTTCGTATGGTCAGGTAAGGAACAACCCCTTTTAAACTGAAGTAGAGAGAGTATTGCATTGATCTCAAGTTTTCAGGGTCTTTGCTTTTCAATTTATTTCCATGGCAACACAAAATATTTACCTATTCCATTTGCATCAGTTGCCAATTTTGGCAGTTTTTGCTTTAAACGCAGTCCCTTCTTTGTCAAATGAAGAACTTAACTGGGTGGAGACGCTACCAGCTTAGGGTGCAAATTTTCATTTTTATTGAGGGGCTTAATTCTGGACTTCTAAAGAATAATTCAGTAAAACATGTCAATTAACATATAGCAGATTGACACTATTTGGAATGCCAAATCTACTTTTAGGAAGTAGCTATGATGGCATCGTAGGTTTTAAAAATAGGCAAAACAAGTGTGTCAGGAGTTAGATTGGGAACTCTGTGTGTGTATAAGTTCAGATCCATCCGTGATGTCTGCAGGCTCTTTAGAGTTCTGCCATCTCTATCTAGTATTCTAGCTGTTTGTTCTTCAGGTGACCTTAAGGACACAGTGACTGTTTTTTGCAACATAAAGAATTTTCTGTATCTTTGTAGATGTTCTCAGGTAAACGCTAGAAGCAAGAAATAGTAGTATTAAAGTCCTGTGGGCAAGAGTTGCAACCTTATCCAGATAGTTTTGTTTCTGTGCACAGATACATCATGTAAACTCTGCGTAAGCAACTGAAATGGATCAGGATATTACTTGGTATAGTGTACTTTGGGTTCCGAAGACCTTCTAGTACTGTGTCTCTTCCCACAGGTCAGAAGTAAAGCTCAGCAAGCGTTCTTCACAGCCCTGGGAACCTACAACTTCTGTTGCAGAGATATCATTCCCTTGGTCTTGGAGTTCTTGCGTCCAGACCGGCAAGATGTCACTCAAAAGCAATTTAAAGTACCGTCTCATTAGCTTTTGTTTCATGCCTGTCTTTTGAAAGTGTTTTTATAGGAGGATTTTTAGTGGTGAAAGTGGGGTTTGCTTATCAGCGTGACTCGTGGTGTATAGTTTATACGTGACTGGCGTAAGGAATTATTTGTGTTGGATCAGTTATCAAGAGATACATTCCTCATTCCCTTGTGTGTTCAGGTATTACTGACATGTATGTTAACAGCTGGCTTTAAGATAGGAGATGGAAATTGAGAAGCTGTAGTCCAAGGCGCTAAAACCCAGTAAACAGCTCTGTCCGCTGTAGGGGTGTAAGAAAATAGCATGAACTGCACAAAGAGCTGATTACCCAAAAAAGCTATAGGAAATCAGGTGGGTTTTGTTATGAAGTGGTGAGTAAGTGCTGATGCTCTCAGGCCTGGAAATGGTGCTGGTGCAGTCATGCCAGGATGCAATCTGTCCATCCAGGTGTTCGAAAGCATCCTGCTCCCCTCAGTCCTGACCGCGGAGACAAACCTGGGCTCTTGTCGTAGGGTCAGAGCGACTGCTGTGGCTTAATACCCTGGTGCAGCTGCCCCATGTGTGCTGTCAGACAGCATGGGATCATCTTCTCTCTTTTCTTGTTTCCTGATTTTATTTTTTTCCCTGCCATCCTTGTTCCTCCCTTTCTCTACCTGACTCCTCCCAGATAAGCAACCCATGCCCAGTTACTTTTTCCCAGTGGGTCCCAATTTTGCTGCACATAGAGCACTTGCTACTATAACTGAATTTGGTATTTCTGACACTGCTACCAGGCAGTTTTGGCTTATAACATATTACTCCTGTGGTTACCTAGGCACTGTTGTTCTTGTAAGACTGTTCTCCAAAAGGTCCCCGAGACTTCCTTCCAATTGCCTGTGAAATTCAGCCATTTCTCGCGTAACTACCACATAATCACCTCTAAAATCCAGCTCCCCCTTTGTCTCACTGTGTGTAGCTTGTCAGCTTCTCACACAGTCACCTGTCACATTCACCAGTTCATTGTCGTGTCTAGCAGTTACCCACATCCTCATCAGTCAGCATCATTTCAGTGTCACCACCCCAACGATTTGCCTGCAGCCCAAACATGAATAAACCCACAGAAGGGCCAAGGTGTGGTCCTTGGTCATTGAATAATCTCCTTCAAAATGCAGTTCAGAAATCAGTCTGATGTTCTGTGGATAAACTGCTTGGCAGAGCTTCCGATCTCACTGGAACAGTTCTTGAGCATGGAGGGAGCTCTGTGAAAAACCTTCAGCGGTTTGACACCGAGGCAGCGTTGCTGAATGTTTAGGGTAAATTTTAATGGTTTGGTAACGTGAAGATCAGTTTTTATTCTGCGTGGGTGCATGCTTGTGTAGGTAGTTATCACTTATCTATGAATAATGACTTCACTTCCTAAACATCTCGTCTTTCATTTTACAGGGTGCCTTATACTGTCTCCTCGGAAATCACAGTGGAGTATGTTTGGCAAATCTTCACGATTGGGATTGTATCGCACAGACGTGGCCGGCAATTGTTTCTTCTGGGCTCAGCAAAGCTATGTCCTTGGAAAAACCATCCATAGTTAGACTCTTCGATGACCTAGCAGAAAAAATCCATAGGCAATATGAAACAATTGGACTGGATTTTGCAGTAAGTGACAGGTTGCTTGGGGATCATGTCTTGGATTTTGAGAGCATTTGATTATGTAAATATGTGAGACTTATGCTGTTTGAGTTAGTGTTCTGATGTTGGTCACATCCCAATTTCTGTTAGAGGAATGTAGACATATATTTTTGAGGCTGAATAATAGAGCTTCCTGTAACACTATGGTAATTTATAACTTTTTGTTACACTCTAAGGAAGCCTGTTCCCTGTTTTTTCATGGGTTTGTCTATGTGGACAGGCAATTCTGCACTCTTCATGATTCTGAACTCTCCTTATTTCAGAACAGAAACAAAGATAGATTAAACTTGGAAGTTGCTGCTCAGTCCAAAACTGTGTGTTCTCCCTCAACAGGTTCCAGAGAAATGCATCGAGATAGCCGTTTTGCTGCAGAAATCGGAACATCCAAGTTCAGACTTCACAGGTCTTCGTTCAGAAGAAATTCAGTTAGGAATTCAGCGGCAGAAAGAAAAGAACGCTGAGGCTTTGCGGTAAGTTAACGCCCCTTCACGCCATCTTGCGCTGCCCAGTACGTGCTCTGTGTTAAATGTAGTCAGCTGAAACCACCAAACTAAATGCTGAGCTCAACAAATTCGGAATGTCCCAGGATTGTTGTGGTGCATCTTCTTTCCTGACTCGGCAGCCTCTTTCCTCTACGGTCCTGTTTTCTTCCTTCCTCCTTCTGTTCGCTGCCCTCCCAGTTTGTGCTGCGTTTACTGTAATGCTTTCATCCACCTTTTCTTGAGGAACTCTTATTCTATGCGTAAATGATTCTCTCAGTAGCATCTGGGTGATGATTTCCTCTTTTTTTTCCTCAGAAATTATGAAAATTTGGTCAACATGCTGCTGGACTGTGTGGAACAGAGAAATCTGTAAGTATCCCTTGCTGCGCATGAGAATTTCTTCTTTTTTGGGGTGGATTAGAGGTGGCTATGTGAATAAATAGCAGTTTCATCCAGAAGTGCAGTTACTGTGACCAGAATTGAGTAATACGTTTCCACCCGTGCAGTAGTTGTCCAGAAGCAGTACATCAGTAGTAGCCTTACATGAAAGGGGTTGGGGATACCTTTGGAAGAGCTCTCCGAGAAGCCATCCGCAGAAACTGAATTTCTGGAGGTCCCTGTGCATTTGTATATGGATTCTGTTTGCCCAGACGGGAAGTGCAGGGGACTCTTGCATTACTGTCTCCTGGGTAAAGAAGTGAATGAGTCTTGAATTCCTTTTCACTTGATTTGTTAATATAAGGCATCACTGCATCTTAGTTTGATGTGTGAATTAGTTTGAACAGTTATTTTTTCAGGTTTCTTTTTTTTCTGGGGCCAAAAGGTCTGGTTCTGTCTGCGTAATACTGACATCCAAATAGATTTTAATTGGTAGCATAACAGTGCTGTTAAAAAACTTTAAGAGAATATCCCCATAGGTCTGCATTTGACACTGAAATGCCAAGATCGGAAGGCGCCATCAGCCCAATGTTTGATGGCACACTTGTGTTCCCACAGCACTCCTGGTTTCCCTAAATGGGTTAAGCTCGTTAACTGCAGCAGTGGCACAGAACATCACTTACCTTAGTCCAAACCTACTTACTTAATCTTAATGCCTATAATAATTTCTGTGCAAAAGCAGTACGTGCAACTATTCTATTAATGTCTGTATTTTTTGTAGCCCCTGGAAGTTCGAGCACATAAGCATCGGTTTTCTGTCTCTGCTTCTGAGGGATGACAAGATACTGCCTGCCCGTGCCATAAAGTTTTTTGTGCAGTGTCTCAACCACGACGCCATTGTAGTTCGTAAGGTAAAACCAATGTATATCTCTGTTTTGCAGCTCACTGGGGCTTAGACTGTGATGCTCTGCTGTCAGAAGCACAAAAACTGAGGTGCACATCCCTCAGCCTTTGTCCTGCCTCTGTACAAACGTCCCTCATCCGAGAAGATGACAGTCTTGGCAGCTCTGTAGCCATGACATATGGTGTGAAGTCTGTACACTGTGAAAATGTGGAATGTACCTATTCATTCTTACTTGCTTCAGAGTTCTTTAGCAGAATTTCTTCTGCAGATGTCTGGTTTTTCTGTCCGCAGCTTATTACTTGAAGGGATCCATCTGTGTTATATTTGTACCTTTCATTCTGCTCGTTGCCTCAGTGAGGCTTGAAACTAATGATCACCACCTATTCTTTACTTGAAAACAAGTAGTGGGGAGGTTTTTCTGGGCCGTAACACGAGTTGTGTCCTGTATCCCATGAAAAAACTGAGATTTACTACTTCGAGAAGTATCAGCCACTGGGTTGGCCAAGTTCACTGGCTTTTTAGGGAGCTGAATAGCTGGCTTAAAATGTGCCCATGCTGATATAATTAGGGAGATCCTTCTGGAGCGAGCACATGGAATGGATACATTAATGCCCATTTTTTTCATAGGTGGCCATCTCTGCTGTAGCTGGTATTCTGAAGCAGCTTAAGAGAACACACAGAAAAGTGCCCATCTGCCCTTACGAAATAAGTAGGTTTTATTTCACGTAAGAAATGTCTTATCAATGTTTATCCTAAATTTTTTAAAGCATATTTTTCTGGTTAAATTAAACAGAATCACAAGCTTTTAATTTCTGGCTGGTTGTTCATGTCCTAAGCAAACAAAATAGGTAATGTAATGAGTTGTTTTTCAGTCATCCTGGTTTTTTTAGGCAGCGTTATCAGTGTTTATTAGCGATTCACTTACCTGTAGTGAGTTAAAACTTCAGCGATAAGGTCATTCTCCTTTCAGAAGGCCTTGTAATGTGGGAATAATGGATATATCTTCTTTATATTCTTTAATCATTTCAAATGACCCATTTATATAAATTAATAAAGGAATCTCGTCTATTACTGTCTGTGTTATTTCTGATCTCCTAGGGCAAATCTCTGTACAGATTTGATTGGGGGGAGGGAGACATAAAAGCGCTTTAGAATCTTCTCTGAAAAGTAAGTTGTAATTTTTTGAGGGGATGTTAAAGAACAAGTTCATTAGAGCATAAATTCCATTTTAACCAGGTGGAAACCCTAAGCCTTCCAGCATTCAGGCTGGCGACAGACCAGATAACCAGTGGCTGCACTATGACAGTCAGAGCTTACCAAAGACTAAGGAAGCCTGGGAGTCCTGTTGTTTTGTGGAGAAGACACACTGGGGTTATTACACCTGGCCACAGTGAGTATTATTAAAATAAAACTGTGTGAGTCGGCCCAAAAAACCCCATGGGAACTTAAATAATGTTTGTTAACTCTAATTTTGTTAATTGGAACAAAACCAATACAACTTATTTATTCCTTCATGATCCTTGCTTCTTTTACCACTGGCCTTTGTTCTTAGTTTTGGTTTTTTGAGGTTTTTCTCCCTGTTTCTTTTGGGGTTTTGTGGGTACTATAGGCACGTACTTCCTATGGTTATTTAACTGCTGCTTTTAAAATGAAATGTTGCACGTTTCAAAATGGTACTGTTGCAAAATACGGATTCTATCACTAATAAATCTGGATTGCTTGCTGTAGCAAAACCTTTATAACAGTCTTTGTAAATTTTGCTCTCTTGGACTTGATGATAAATCGTGTTTCATATAGAGAATATAGAAAATTATCATAAGCTTTATTTTACTCTGAAGAATGATACTGTATTGTGGCTTTTTTTTTTTTAACATTCAGAACTATGACAGTTTATGCTCCAGCTGAGCATCAACCGAAGCTTGGGCGAAGGAGAGACGAGCTGACAGAGGTAAGGGTTTCGGTGTTTTTCAGTTTTGCGGAGTTTTTTAACACTACTTCTCCTTTCTTTGTTTTAATACAGCCCACAGAGTACTGTGGAGGTCATGTGGACATAAAAGTCTGTTCTCTCTTAACCCAAGTCTAGCTTGCCATGAACTCAGCTACTCAGGGTCATGGCTGTGGGGATAGAGTCGTTTTTAACAAGCAGTTAGTGATAACTGTTCTGAAACTTGAATCCCCACAAAACATTTTAATTGTGTTTTTCTACTTCATTTTCATACTTATTGTGTTAGCATACGAGAAGAAACTAGTTTTTGTATGTATTGCAGCTTCTCTGTCAGCGATCATGGAATAATTGTATTAATGAGCACTTTCTTGTTCCCTTTCAAATCATTGTCAGAACTTAGAACAAGGTAATTAACAGCAGTGGGAATGACTGCTTTGTAAACCAAGAGTCTTGCAAAACATTGCCCCATGTTCCCTACAAACTGAGGGGAAGAATTGGGTAACCAAGGAATGATTTTTTGCCAAAAACAGAATTAAAATGAAAAATGGGACTGGGAAAGATTGGGATATCACTGTGACAATCAAGCACCTCGAAGCTAATCCTTTTTTTTTTTTTTTTCTTGTTTCAGGCAGAACAAATTATATATGATCACTTTTCTGATCCCAAGTTTGTTGAGCAGTTAATAAAATTTTTGTCTTTAGAAGACAGAAAAGGAAAGGACAAATTTAATCCTCGGAGATTTTGCCTCTTCAAGGTAACTAGAGTTCAATAACTACATGGCTTCCGTTTTGCAGATAAATTACCGGAGGGTGGAAAAGCCACTTTACTATTTGGCTTTCACCCCACTGTTGGAAAAGGTTGATTTTTAAAGGTATGCTGCTATGATTAATCCTATTAATACTTTCTTCCAATTAACTAGTTAGGGAAACATATTTAGAGTAATATAAAAGTACGTGGGACACTTGCCTATAATTCTGTTTCACAAGCAAAGTAATTTCACTTTCTGTATATTCAAATCCCTTCTGTGTTCTTACAAAGACAGTGGTTTAGACGGACAATTGCTGAAGACACTTCCACTTCTTGTTTCACAGGGCCTTTTCAGGAACTTTGACGATGCCTTCCTGCCCGTTCTTCAGCCCCACTTGGAACAGCTTGTGGCAGACTCCCATGAAAGCACCCAGAGATGCGTAGCTGAGATCATAGCTGGCTTAATAAGAGGTTCTAAACACTGGACATTTGAGAAGGTGCTGAAGTAGTGTTTTGCAGTGATTTGTGGGAGCTAAGGGAGGAGTTTGAATTACTAAACAAATTAAACGTATGAATTTGAGGGCTTTTGATGTCACCCGTGTCCAAGAAGGGACTGGGAAATGTTGCATAGCACTTCGCTGCCCAGCCTTGAGCACAGCTCGTGGCTTGATTCGATGCCTGTATAATATTAGGTGTTAGTAAAATGCTTCAAGGTTAAATCTAAGAATAGTTTGCTGGTAAGGAGATAACAAAGCTATTGTAATTTACAGTTGGAGTAAGTGCTAATGTCCCCCTCAGACTGCTACGTCTTTATTTACTCTAGACCTAACTGTCTAGGTAATCTTTTAAAGGACTTTCTGTGCTGAAAAATAATTCTGGGAGTAGCAGTTTCTTAATAAACAACTAAAAAAGTAATTTTAAAACTGGAGAGGGGACAGGCCTTCAGGTATACAAGACTGCTGTCCTACCAACAGCAGAGTGTATGCAATCTCCAATACAGCTCTATGTATATCACAATGAAAATGGTGCATACGTAGCCCACGGTATTTCTAACCCTCCTGTAAACAAAACGATTCCTGAAATCTTACCTCTCGTAGTATAGATTGCCTTTTATAAATGTCGCTGCTTCCAGGATCTGTGCTGTTTGTACATGGGTGAAAAGATGGAAGGATTTGGGTTCACAGTGGTTACACGGCCAGTTTGTCCGTGCATAGACAAATCTTGTCTTTTGCCTCTTTGCTGGGCAGGTGGAAAAGCTCTGGAAGCTCCTCTGTCCGTTGCTTCGAACAGCTTTATCCAACATTACAGTCGAAACGTATAATGACTGGGGCACGTGCATAGCAACCTCCTGTGTAAGTGGTGATGTTAATGTGTGTGCTTGTTATGTGCTACATTTCGGGGGGAATTTTTGGCCTCAAATCACATGTTTACTCTTGCTCCAAAAGGGTGCAGCTTAGCTTTGTGCTGTGAAAGCTAAGTCTCAAGTTACCTTCTAACGTGCAGTAAGGTTTCTGTACGCTGCGGTGGACTGGGAGTTGCGGTATCTGAGAAGCAGGGTAAACGATAGGCCACAAGTACCTTGGATCAGTAATCCTTTGAAATCAGCCGGCCAAATTCAGCAGTTTGTCAGCCAGAACCCTGGCAGCTAATTAGCAAAATTCAGGCATCATTATTATTATATGTCAAAAATCAGGCTAAAATTCCTTCTATTCTTATCACTGTGTTAACCAAATAATTGGAACTGCGTGTGGTTTCACTGCAGTTTCCTCCTTTTGAGATTCATTGTGAAAAGATATTTAGCTTCACACTTGCTTAATAGAATCACAGAATGGTGTGGGTTGGGAGGGACCTTAAGGAATAAACCCAAGGGATGCAAGGAAAATGCCTGCCAGAACTTCCCTTGTTTATACATTATTCACATTTTTTAAAATCCCACGTTTGCTGATATCTCTGATTGCCATTTCAGGAGAGCAGAGATCCTAGGAAACTGCACTGGTTATTTGAATTGCTGTTGGAATCTCCGTTGAGTGGCGAAGGAGGATCGTTTGTAGATGCATGGTAAAATTAATGTGGTTTCATTCTGGCTGAATAAAGAAGGAAATAAAGCATGGAAAAAATGTTTTGGGAGCACGTTGAGCCAGCTAGCTTGTCGAAGCAGGGAACAAAAGCACGGCTTTCCAGCTAGCTCTCCACACACAATGGCAGTTTCTGCATTATTACTTTTTTGATGTGATTAAATCTAGTTAACAATGTGAGGATTTGGAGCTGGCATAAACGTGGTGCTGCTGTTTCTTCCTGTAATTTTTACCCATCTACCCATGTGGTTCACACAGACACTTTCATCCAGTGACACACACATAACATTTCAAAACAAGACATGGGTGGGCCTGGGGAATGGAGGACCCGTTCTGTACGACTGAAGATGTGCTGTTCCGATTTCTAGCCGGCTCTATGTACTGCAAGGTGGCCTTGCCCAGCAGGCATGGAGAGTGCCAGAGCTGTTGCACAGACTGCTGAAGTACTTGGAACCTAAACTCACGCAGGTTTACAAGAACGTCCGAGAGAGAATAGGAAGGTCAGTGTCTTATTCCACAGTTCTCGGGGACTTTTTTTTTCCTCTTTCTTTTGTTTGAGTAATTGAGTATTTAAACAATTACACTGGAGTGGTGACTGCTTATCTCTGTGTGGGAATACTGGTAATAGACATCAGATAAATTAGTGTTAAGACTTGCTTCAGAAACTGACACACACACACTCCCAAACAAACAAATGAGCCCACCTTTACTGCATCTAAGCCCTAATAAGCCATAAATGTACAGGGAATCCTTCAGAGAGCATTTTAGTGACTTAAGAACTAGTTGCAGATGTGTTTGGGGGGTTGTAGCTCAGTGGTTGTCTAACCCTGCCTGATTTAATTTTCTCCAAAGAGCGTATTTGAAAAACATGTGGTTTTAAATAACTTTGAAGAGGAAATTTCCTCTAAGTATTAAACTTCAAAGTTCAACAAACTGATCTCAGGTCCCTTGCACCTATGTTCTCCTGACAGTAGTCATGCTAACTGTATGTTCTTGCTTGCTTTGCCTTTTTAGTGTTTTGACCTACATATTCATGATAGATGTTTCCTTGCCAAATACCACTGCAACTAAATCTCCTCGTGTCCATGAATTTACTACCCGGATACTTGAAAATCTTAAACCCCTCATGGAGGCAGATGAAGAAATTCAGAATCACGTTATGGAAGAGAATGGAGTCGGTGAACAAGATGAGCGAACTCAGGGCATTAAACTCTTGAAAACAAGTGGGTTTTACTTAATGAAGTTAAGAAATGGGGGGTTGTTAAGGACATGACGATTGAGGTCTGTCAGTCATACAGTTGCATCACACAATTTCTCCTCTTGGGTCTGTGCTGCCACAAGGCATCTGTTGTTCAGGGTTGAGGTGTGTATAGTCACCTTTACAGGGTGGAACTTTACCGGTGTAGGTCCACTGTACTCGGTGGATATCTCTCAGGCGAGTCTTGGCAATAAATGAGGTCTATCACTTTGGGAATCGTTAGTTTTTTGTCTCATCTTAATCGGTGGTCATTTTTCTTTATACAGTTCTGAAGTGGTTGATGGCCAGTGCAGGACGGTCCTTCTCTACAGCTGTCACAGAGCAACTCCAGCTTTTACCCTTATTTTTCAAGGTATATGCTTTAATTGCTGCTTTATTAGTCATGCTTGAGTAAAAAGGGCAAAATCCAAGTTATAAGGGACTTTTAAATACAAAGAAACCCAATAATGGTAATAGAAAACATGGATACCAAGGAGGCCCAAACAGATCTTATATGCTTATGTGTGTTTACAGCTGGTGATTGCAATGGGGAACCCAAGTCTTAAGAGCACCCCTTTAATCCTCCTGAAGGGCTTCACACTAGCCATACTATTTACCCAAGTCATACATGGTGCAGGGAACACGGATCTCTTGAGCCTGTTCATTTTTTTCCACAGCTGATTGCTGTGAGCTTATTTAAACGTTCTATTGATTGTTTTTCCCAGTTAATCTTTCAGCATTGTATTGACTGTATTTTTCATAGACAACTGTCCTTTCATGATATTAAACTTCCTTTCAGGATTTTGCTGTTAGCAATGGTTTTTTACTAACCATTAGCCTTGTATTTTTTTTCCTCTCTCATCTTTTTCTGCAGATTGCACCAGTAGAAAATGACAATAGCTATGATGAGCTCAAAAGAGATGCGAAGATGTGTTTGTCATTAATGTCTCAGGGTTTGCTGTATCCTCAGCAAGTGCCTTTGGTACTTCAGGTGCTAAAACAAGTGAGTATGGGCGGAGTAGCTTAAAGCTTCTTGTTATCAGATACACTCTGTGCTTTTTTTTTTAAGATTATTTAACAGTTGTGATTTGAAGAGATTAAAATACTGCTTTTCTTAGAGGTGAAAGGAAAGAGTTTATTCAACTATTTTAAAACATCCTCAGAAACAGTAAATGATTTTTTGTTTTGTTTCCTATTTCCAAATATTTAAACAACTTGTATCTTGTTCAGAAATTTTAATTTATTAAAATGTCATTCAGTAGTGGATCAGTCAAAGCCAAAAAATGTCTCCTCGTGCGCATAACAGCTCAAAATTCAGTGTCAAAATGAGTCACCATATAAAAAACTGCCCTTGAATCTCTGCCTTTGTGGAGTTTCATGGTGTATTTCCCAACTGCTACTGCTTCCAGAACAACAGCACAAACCAAACTGCGCTCTTGAATTGAGTAGTTCCTTCCATGTGCAGTTTGTCATGCAGGAAATGCCTTTTTTTCTCCAGTCACTCAGGCCTGCTGTGCAGCAATGACACCACCTATTGCAGAACGTTGGTGTAGGCTGTACACACAGCCAGAATAGTAACGGCAGTGTTGCAAGCCGGGCTGCACCCATGACTGCTTTCCGTAAGCACGTGGAGATGAAAGTAAAGGAACCTGGAAAGACTTTGCTTTCCACATCCACTGTATGGAGAATATATATATATACACGCAAGCAGACTGGAATTTCTGGTTTATTTATATCTGCCTTGTGACAGATGTCGGAAATGAATCAAAGGGAGAAACTTGCCTGCTTTGTCTTTTACAGTATTAGGGATCTTCTAAATAAAAATTAGCCATCTGTTAAATAATAGTGTGCTGTGGAAGTGAAGCCTGCTATAAATGATTGCTTAAATAATAATTGTGCACTTTGCAAACTACAGAGTGTATGAATCAAAAGTGTCTGAAGAAGGGCAGCTATTTGCCACTGTCCCCAAAGGCTTTTTCCTAACTGTAGGTAGCTTTACACCAGGTAGCTCCTTGCCTTCTTATACTTAACACTTATTTTCACTTGTAGACAGCAAGAAGCAATTCTTGGCACGCTAGGTATACCGTATTGACCTACCTCCAGACCATGGTGTTCTACAATCTCTTCATCTTTCTCAACAACGAAGAAGCGGTCAGTGACATCCGGTGGCTGGTTATAAAACTCCTGGAAGACGAACAGCTCGAGGCGAGTAATACCTTTGCTGGAATGCTTTGTTTCACGTGACCCGTTTCTTGCCCTTGCTGAACTTTGTGAAACAGCTACCAGTTGTGAATTAATGCAGCGAGTATTTCTAGCTTTGCATTCTTCCATTTAGAAAATATGACTGGCTTTATGGGATTTATTTCTTTCATGTTCCCTTTTTTCTCCTAATACTCCATTCCAGGGAAATAGCTTTTTTAAAAATCACTAAAAGTATTTTCTAAAGTCCCGTCGTTCCTACCTTTTCGACAGAATGGAACATTGCTTTGTTTCATTCTTGATTTAAGTACAGCTGAAATAAAGCTATTACCATTTTACTATATTATCATGGATGTTGGTGAAAATTCAACTTCCAACAAGGTAAAATGCCTTCCTATGTGGCAACTGTACTAAACCACTATTTATTCCTCTGTAGGTCTGTTTCCCATTTAACCATATCAGCTCATTAATGACAAAAATATTCATTTTAATACAGCCAGCTCCCTAAGGAAGTATTTCTTTAGATTTCTTTAGTTATGAGTAGATTCTCCCTAGTTTTGTGAAAGATGCCTGCAGGA
>NW_010255391.1:19063-25109 GCF_000690775.1 Eurypyga helias | reverse complement strand
GCCTGGAGTCGCTGGAGTCCTGCCTGGAGAAGCACATCCCGCCTGAGGACCTCGCCGAGGTGAAGCGGATCCTCTATGGGGGCGAGGCAAGGTGCGCTGCGAGGACGGGCTCGTCTCCTTCTCCCCCACGGGGGAGCGTCCCGTCGTGTCCCTCCTCCCCCTGGCTCTCCTCGATAGATGCCCAGCCCGGGAGCGAGCGGGAAGGTGGCAGTTTGAGGGCGGGTGCGCAGGACGCAGGGCTGGGCTGAAAGGAGAAAGAAGGGTAGGTGCTGTGGTGCTTGTGGCACTGCGGTGAGGTTGGGCTGTGGGGAGATGACGGCGGTGGTCTGGGGGTAATCCAAGGCCGGGAAGCAGGATGGTAGAGGGGTCATACGAGGAGGTGGCTGACTGGAATGAAAGACCTGAGGGTGGTAGTTTTGAGGGGGAGCTGGGGAGGTGGTGGCTTCAGGGTGAAGGAGCTGAAAAAGTGGGGATCTGACATGAAGAAAAACACGCAGGGGGGGAGGTGTTTGTAATCTGGGGGTGGCAGGTGGAAGTTTGTGCGTATGTGCTTCTTGGTTTCCATAGCAAGGTGATAGTATCTGGGAATCAGAGCTGTAGAGGAGGAGACGGGGAGTTTGCTGCTGTGGATGAGAGCAGTGAGGTTTGCACATGGCCTGGCTACGGTCTGACTGTTCCCTTGGCTGATAGTTGCGTATGGGGGCATGGGAGCTTGGGTGTCCCTGCAGGGATAGGCAGTACCCCTGTGAGCCGTTGGGTCCATTGCATTCGGAGCAGAAAAGGAGCACATCTCATCTTTAAATGTCTTTGTTTTCTGTTCGATCCAGAAAACTTAATTTGCCAGCTGCTGCTCTATCAGCGGCTCAGGAAAGAGATTTTGAGCTACAGGGCTATGGATTTGAAGCAGCAGCAGAGCAATTGAGGAGGCCGCGTAATGTTCGAGTAGGATTGGTACAAAATAAAATTCCACTTCCTACAGACACAGCTGTGGCAGTCCAGGTACACAAACTGGGATCTGGGCCGTTTGTGTGTAACTCCTCTTCTACTGGATTGAGAAATCGCATGCTTCAGTTGTTGATGGTGGAAAATCCATAATGAAATGTGGTGATTGTCTGGCAATATAGGACTCATCTCTGTCTTAATGCCACATACTGTAAGAAATCCAAATGACACATTCAGTTTTATTCTCAGAAACATCTCTTGCGTTGTGTTTACCTAGTGAATTGCCCAACCTGTTTGCAGTTTTTCCAAAGCTAAGTATTCAGTTACTGCTTTTGTACATGAAATCCTTTGTCTCTAAAATGAAGCAGAAAATCATTTACGAGAAATCAAAAGAGATGGCAATCCAGGGAAACCACAGGTGCAGTTCTTGGTTTTAATTGAGAAATGTTCCGTTATAGGAAAATCCATTAGAGTAAACACAGATTAATAAAGCTGTGTTCATTATTCTTTGTACAGCAGTCAACCAAATCTTATTATGAGGTGACTATCCTCTCCTTACATCTTGGACACAAAAGCACTGAGGTGACATATATAGAAATAGCCTCCTAAAAGTAGATTTTAAAAAGTGAAAGAAAACACCATGTTTATAAGATTTTCTGGTAGTAGTAGTTTTGTACAGTGACAGGACAGAACATTTCTGAGGTAATTTGTTTTGGAAAGATTACCTGTCACAGGTGCAAGTAATTAATTCAGTATGTGGATAAAGTCCATGGATTCTTCGTAGCATCTGTTAAAAAGACTACCAGTTATATTAATGATTTTCCCTTATAAATAACTAGTTAACTACTTCTGTAAATCTGTGTGCAGTTGTTGAGTTTGTAGGTTACTGTTGACTTGTCTTTGGTCTTTTTTTTTTTTTTTAAATGCAAAGTGCTACACCTGTGCTTATCTCTTAAGTAGAATGATCAAGAAAAAAGTACTTTGAACCAATGTTTTTTGACTAATTAATAAATGCTTTGATTTTTTTTTCCTTAGTAATAATCTACTTAGCTCTTTGGACAGAGGGATTCAGAAAATAGTTTGGAGTTGATAACTTCTAGTGGGTGTCCCAAGATTTGCGTGTGAGCAGAATTTGGAGATAACCAAGGAAATGGACTGTCTTCACCTCATGTTTTAAGATTCTGAATGCTTCACTTTGAATTCACATTTACTTAACATCGTTCTGTAGGTTGTTTACGATAAGCAGCAAAATTTATAATTTTTGCCAATTCTGTTAAGGTTTTTAACTATTTCCAAGTCAGTCATCAGTGAGTTGCAATATATTTAAATGTTGTAACCATAGAATTAGAGTTTCATTGGATTGCCTTCTCTATTTTCAGCATCTAAATGCTTTTAAAAATCTGTATGTAACTCTCTCCATTATCAGTGCTCAAGAATCATAACTTCCTGAGTTATTCCCCCTGAAAGCAATGGGACTAAGTATAGAACAGGATGAACTTAGTGTGTGCAAAGCTTGTAAAACTGAACAGAGCTTGTAAAACCAGGCTATTAATATACAGGTGAGTTAGAACATACAGCTTTTATTACAGCGTGACTCTTCTCGCAATCAGGTGGCTGCACTACACAGACGAATTGAGGAGATTGTGGAAGTAGCTGCAATATGTGGCGTCAACATCATTTGTTTCCAGGAGGCTTGGAGTGAGTATTTTCTGTGGTTCCTTCTAGGTTGTCAGAGGTCAAGTTCCTTCTATTTTAACAAGTATTCTGTACTAGATGTCTTGCAAGTAAACAGTAGAAGATTCCAAGATACAACAGTTGATTTGCTTTGTACAGGACAAAACAGAGTCTTAGTTAGCAGAGCTGTATGGAAGATGTGTGTGAGGTCTGTTACATTGAAGACTAGTGTGTGCTGCACCACTGATATTTATAGGTGTGCACCATCTTTGTGTCACCCTTCGTGATCCTTTCCTCATTTTTGTCTCCTAAAAATTTTTTTCTAAATAGGTGCTAAAATTTAAAAAAATCTAATTTTAATTAAAATGGAGTCTTTGAGGCTTAATAGAGGCAAAAACCAAAATGAAGGCCTGAGTTGTGAAAACAGGGTATTCACTGAAAGTGTACACTATTGACTGGGGATTATTTCATATTCTTATTTCCGGCAAGATTTCACGAAGTGCATTCTGTCTCTTCTACTTTGCTCTGCATGGGCCTAAAACTCCTTGCCCTTGCTAAAAATATTTTTAAATAGCTTTTGCCTTTAAACAAGGAGAACAGTTGAATCATTCTTACGTGTTTAATTTTTTATATGTACTCATGCAAACTGTGTTCCTGAGTGACATGAACACTCTTGTAACTTTTGTCTTGCATTGGTGCTTTCCAGCCATGCCCTTTGCTTTTTGTACAAGAGAGAGGCTTCCATGGACTGAATTTGCTGAGTCAGCAGAGAATGGGCCAACAACAAAATTCTGTCAAGAGGTAAAAAAAAGCCCAAGACCCCCTTGCCATCCAGCCTCCAACCTCAGCCCATAACTGCCACTGATTAGATTGGATTTCTTCTTTAGGTACTGGTTTGGTACCACTGGGAAAAACAAAATAATCAAAAATAAATTCTCCCCTTGCTTGACAAATACTGTGATAGTGAAGTAGAAATGGACAACAACAGCTGTGCTCAATGTTTATTTTTTAAGCTACTTTGCATTTATGCTTTGTACCATGGAAGGCAGATGAAACTGCCCATTCGGCTCTTCCTGAATTTTGCCAGGGAGGAGCGATTCTTCATACAAGTATTTTTAATTTCCATTTAAAAAGTGTTTCTTGCTTGGAACAGTTGAGCATTAAACAATGCTTGTATGAAAGTGTGAGGACAAGAATAGCTAATATTTTCTGAACAGGGAAAACGTTCACACAAATGCATCTCCCTGTGAAATGACACAAAGCGTGGGGGGCTTTTTATGCTCCCAAGGAGATTTGTTAATCTCTGGCTCTTACTTTGCCAGAGACTGTTGATTGCAAGAGTGGCAGAGTTTATTTCTGTTTGCTGACAGCTTTTTTTAATAAAGGATTTAAATTATTTTTATTTTTTACAAGTGACTGAGACAAACAAAGACTGATCTGATGTCAAATTTGCCCAGATATGCACTGACCTATTAAGCTTTTGTAGACAGCATAATATCTTTAGTCTGATCTAGGGCAAGTGTGTATTGCTTCTCACTGTGGAATTAATGATACTATGGAAGTACGGAGAAATAAAAGAAGTGCTTTGAAGGAAAAGACAATGTCCTAGTAAACTGGCAGTCAGAAGTTGCTGTATTTCTCACTCACACCTATGTTATTTAACATAGTTAGCATGGAATGCTATTTTATGTTTGGGTTTTATTTAAATACCTGTTTTCAGCTAGCCATGGTGTTTTTCATTGTGGCATACCACAAGTATGTGTGCCAGAATGAAAGAATAGGATGGGCTCTATCTCCTCTTACACCTGTCAGTAGATAGAGGTTGGCTTTGCACCTTGCGTTTCTAGTTGAAGGGTTCAGGTGGAAAGCCCTCTGTGATGTATACGTCATCAAAGGAGCTGTGGCAGTGAGGGCATACCAGTGCAGATTAAGCCTTAGACGCTGAAAACAGAGCAATGTACATGGTGAATTTTTTTTTTTTCCCAATCCTTCCTTATGAACAAAAAATGAAAATAATTGCTGCAGGCTTGTGTGTAATGGAAGAACTGTGTTCATTTGTATAGCTGGCAAAGAAATACAATATGGTTGTGGTGTCTCCAATCCTGGAGCGAGATGAAATACACGGGGGAACTCTGTGGAATGCTGCAGTGGTCATTTCTAATTCTGGAGCGGTCCTTGGCAAAAGTAGGAAAAATCACATTCCAAGGATTGGAGATTTCAATGAGGTAAGATGCAGTATTGTGATTATCAAGCTAGTCTTACTTTGCAACTTTTGTTTGAGTCAGCATGTGTTGTATCAGAGTCATATTGGCAGGAAATGTAATGTATTTCTGGAAAATGTGGTTTGTTAAGTGTCAGATCAGTTTTTCTCAGGTGAAATTATAGTAAGTTGATTTATCAAGAATAGAGAGTGATGACTCTAGGACAGATTAAGGAGTCTGTCATGCACTTTTCCTTGGCCTGATGGAAACTACAGAAGTATCAGGGATCTTTAAAACAAAATCGTGTAAGTCACAGCGTTGTTAGGTCGTTGTGTGCGACTGGCTCAGATAGCTTTTGCATGTGTCCATGTTGAGCTTCTTTTAATTTGGCAGGCAATGGTTCAGATGTGAGCATTATGTATGGTCTTGATCTCTGTTTCTCTGTGAGGTTGTCTGGAAATGACTGTTCTTTTGCTCATGTTTCTTTGAGCAGAATCCCTTAATTCATTATGCCTCTGACTGAATAGCTGGTTTATGGCATCTTCTATGTACTTATCCCATTACTTCCACTGAAGCCCCAGCAGTTGTTAGGCCATCATCCAGAGTCAGCTTCAGAAACTCAGCTGGTAGTTACGGCAATGTCAGAAGAAAACTGTTAGATCTGAAATGTGTTTACCCATCCATAGAATTATCACAAACAGAAAGATCAGGATTAAAAATTAACCAGAGTCTAAAAATACATTGTCTAACCTAACTAAATCTCTCCTTGTCAACTAAGGTGAGTAATTAACAGAGGCATTTCTCCTAAGCACTGGGGGCTGTATACCTGCAGTTGGTTTTGTTCCTTGTCCGAATGCTCCAGTCACTAAACTGAGGCTTTAGAATCCAAACTACTTTTTTATTAATTATAAAAGGGTTTTTTTGTGTGTTGAAGCTTCATCTTCAAAGACCTCTGGAAGTTTTCACCTGAGCTCCCAGACCTGATCTGACTGGTTTGTGTTTCTTCAGAGAAGGCTGTTAATAGGTTTCTACACAATGGATCTCTGGCACAGGCCTGTCAGTCACCAGTGCTGACTTCTATCTTTAACAATTATTTTGGTATTTAACATTATTTTATCAGAGCTATCTTCTAGGTAGCAAAATAGTAACTAACAAATCCTTATACAATACAAGCACTAATAAAAATTAATTTTGGTTACTTTTCACATTCTTACTTGTTTCTTGTGTAA
>NW_010255391.1:1443-19045 GCF_000690775.1 Eurypyga helias | reverse complement strand
TGCGGCTTGTGCTAAAATAGGGTATCTCAGTTTTCCAGACAGTGTTTTGTGGAGTATCAGCAGATTCCATGAAACTACTTGTTTCCAGCAATGAAACTGTAATGAAAGGCATCTAAAAAAACATATTTTTACTTCTCCTTGTGATGTATAAATAGGTTCATTAAGATCTTTGCATGATTCTGAACAGGAGTTAGTTCTTATAATCTTAAATGCCATAATTACCACAAAACAATCTATTTATGTCTTGTGGGTATACTATAATGATTTGACGTTTCTTACTATATCTACCTCATTGTAGAAGCAAGTAATGTTTACCCAAAACAGCACTGTCTTTTTAGCTGTGTTTGTTAGCAGAGCATAAAGTCCATTCTTCTGAACTGAGCAATTCTGATAGAGGAACTTAAAAAACCACCAAGACTACAGGGAAGGATTATGCTCATCAGTTACTTTAAGGTTTTCTTTAGCAACAAAGTTAACCCTCAAGGAAGGATTGAATTCGAAATTATTTTTTGGCGATAGTCTCTGTAGAGTTGGAGCCTTGTTAAAAGCACCCTTGTTGAATTGGTGAGAGCTAAATGGAAAGGGGACAGAGATGGTTCTGTAACCTATTCAGCCATGTGTGGGAGGGCATATAAATAAACAAAAATCAATCCTTCTTGAGACATCACAGTTTGTTGCTGTGGAGATGATTGCGACCTCCGGTGAGGAATAAAGAAATAGGAACTGATGAATTCCCTGAAGCAACAACATTTTTGTTGTTTTTTTTTTTTTCCTCCTCATGTTATAATAAAAGAAGACTGAGAATAGAAGAAAAAATGTAAATATATTCAACCAGCAGAATTGTTTTGAAAGAGGATCGTGTGAGTGCCCACCATGTGGTGTGCTCCCTACAGATGTGAAAGGAGATAAAATCAGTGCCCAAGGGACTGTGCGAATTCATGAGACCTGATAATAAATAAGAAATGTGGGATGTCACATTTGCTGGGCATGCTGAACCTCTAGTTCTTGGTTTCAGAAGATGATCCCCCTGTATCTATCATGCCGTTCTCCTGCACTCAGATGAGGCCCTAGTTTGTTCCCCAGTTGTAACTCTGCTTGCTTGATTCCTGATGTGGTTCTGCTTCCTTCAAGACCAGTGGCAGTGGTGGTTTCATTAAAAAGCAACTTGTTTTACAACACGCCTTTCTTATGTGATAAGAGGCACACCCCATTGGGTCATGCTGCTGGGTTATGTACCTTGATGATCTTGGAGACAGAAAAGGACAAAGAGGTGCAATTAGGAAGAAGTCTGGTCACCCTGCAACTTTTGTACTCCCTCAGTATCTACACTCATTATATTAGGGATGTTGGGTGGCATGTTCCTGTCTATTTTGTTTCTTATCTGTGGTTCTTTATCAATTACTTTGTCTAATCCCTTCTGAACCTGTTGATAATACCAGCTTTCACAAAGAAGCAGATTTTCAGAAATGCACTGCCTGTTGCATGAAAAAAGTTACTTTGGTTGAAAACAGGTACAAGATTGTCATTTCAGTCAATACCCAGTCCTGCTGCTGCTTTGGGATTTCTGTATTCATCTTACTCACCGCCTTTGTGATTGTGTGCATCTCGTGCATAATATCGTCCTCAGCCTTCTGTCTGCAGGTTGAAGAGTCGTCTTAGTTGCTCCTCACAAAGGAGCTGCCCCACCCCTGTCATCGTTTCAGTTGCCTTTGCTCATTCCATCTCTAGTACATCCTTATTGAGATGCAGACACTAGAATTTCACTACCGTTCCTGTCAGTGTCTGAGATTTTTGTGGGGTTTGACTACCACTGAACACTAGGCAGACAGCTCTCAGTGACTCCATGCATACCCTTTTCTTGTACCTGGGAAGAACCATTTCTGTCCATTGCGTTTAGAATATCTCTGAGTGTTTGTCTCTCTCGATAGCTGTTAGCAATACCCTAGCCTTCCCCTCACTAGTGCCTTTTACAGGAACCAGTGCATTTCTAATTGTTTAGAAGTGTTTGATATGCTAAGATGAAACTTCGCAGCATATGGTAAGTGGGATCTTTTAAGCCAACAGCTAGGTCCACTTCCTTTAAGGAGTGTTCTCTAGATTTATCCGGTGATTTTCCTGGTGGTAGTTTCAAGCCTTCTGTTTGTTTAGAGCAGTAGGCATGTAGGAGATCTAAATAACCAGTCTTAGCTATACACTGATACTTCCTTATGTCGTGACATGCAGTCATTTTATGAATACTAGAACAGGTGAATGTAAAGGAATTCCACCTTCTTTAAACAATGTTCATCATCTCAGAATCAAAGGATTGTGATGACTTCGGAAAATTTGCTTATGTGGTGAAGAGAGGTGCCTACAGTTTTGCAATTTGTGGATCTCTCTTAAGCTTCTGTAGAAGTTTCTAGCATTAACAGAAGTGTTTATGTCAAAGTCAGATGGTGCTTAGGTGTAGTATGAGTGAAGGGAAACAGAAAGGGGCTTGAATTTGATCTCGGCAGCCTAAGAGAGCTGCTTTTTGTTATATACCTGTTACAGTGCAGCTATGTCCTAAATGAAAGGTGTTGTCCTTGCTCATGGAAACAAGGTAGTCAGAAATTGGGAAGAGTCGAGGCAATGCTGGAGGTATTTCTTACTGCTTTTTGAAGAAGTCTGCATTTGTGGTTTTTTGGTTTTGTTCGTAGTCTACTTACTATATGGAAGGAAATACAGGACACACAGTGTTTCAGACACAGTTTGGAACAATCGCTGTGAATATCTGCTATGGGCGTCATCACCCTCTGAACTGGCTCATGTTTAGTATGAATGGAGCAGAGATCATCTTTAACCCTTCAGCCACTATCGGAACGCTCAGGTAAGATACAGACTGATTTAGGCCATTGCACACTTTTGGGAGTAACTGAGTCTCTGACACACACACCCCCCCTCCCACTTAGGGGCACCTTGCTGAGGTCTAGGAACCTGAGGTTTCTGACCAGCTAGAAAATTCTGAGGAGAATGAGCATACATAATAGGGTAGAAATGGTGAAAAACAGATCAGAGGCGTAACATTTTCATACCCACACCCAGTTCAGATGCAGAGAACCATGTGTTTACAAACCTGGAGAATGGGACTGTGGGTTAGATGCAGTATTCTGTCATTCATACTGCCTTTAATAGTTTTGTGTATAAAAGATATTTTAGGTTGAGTAATGTTGGAAAATGTAATGTGAAAGGAGTTGTATGAATGCACAATGCTTTTGTGGCGTTTATGTCACTAGTAGAATAATATTTGTGATGTTTGTCCACTTATAGCCCATTAACAGGAGAGCAAACAGAAATTACCCTGTTGTCATACAGCACTTCATTGGTACTCTGGGTGCTTCAGGCTCTCCTAATTATTGGCTTTGACTTGATTGTTTTTAAGCATATAATTTTTATTGCAGGAAGAGGACTCTTGAGGCTCATGTAAAAACTGTCTCTGGGGTCGCCTCTTGGCTACAGCTTTTTTTTCCCTGCCTCTCTCCTTCTGTGAAATTGTAATTTGCTGGAGCTTTTCAATAACATCCCTTTTTCTTAGAAGAGCTGGCTGCCAGACTCAGAGCAATTCAGAAAAGAGGCAATAAACCAAGTCCTTTCAATCAGTCCAGCGACCATCTCTTAAGGTTCTTGAGTCTGACAGGGAGATTAATGAGTCAGATGCTCGCAGCCTTGTCTTGGTACTCAGAATCTGGCAGGTACATGCTGTCACAGGAGCGTACAAATTGTATCACCTTTGTTTTGGAGCTCTGAGTACTTCCAGACCTCCTGTTAACTAGTCTGATCCCCATGTATCACACTGTTTAATAAAAAGAAGACTATTTCCGTTTTAAACATCTGCCAGAATTGGAATCTCCTTTGGAGAAGAGGTAGAGGCTTATAAAAGAGAAGAAATTTTTTATTCCTCATTTCTCGGTTCTTCGTTTTATGTAAATGTAGTGACTGACTTAATAAGTGATTACTGGAAAGTTCTCAGGATGCTTTTGTTAAACAGGCTTTTTTTTTTCATCAGCCCACCATGGGAAAATGACTTCCTGGAAAGTGCTATGAAAACTGAGGTTGAAAAAACAGAAGTAGGGAATTTTTGTGGAAATGGATTTTAATTTTCCTTTCGTTATTCCCATATATATATTTTTTTTTTCTTTTTCTTCCCTGCTGCAAAAGCCTCTTGTGGATCATTTTGAGCAAAAAGGGAGGCAACGTATGAATCTCTTAACAGCTTTGCTGCAGAATGATGTTTGGTATATTGAAAGTTAATGTGATGTGAAAGCACATGTCTACATCCTTTGCATAATTTGGAGAGTAAAACAATTGCTTTGAAAATCTTGACACATGTTAAATTTTTTTCTTTATCATGGCAAAGCCATATTTACCAGGTTACCAGATAGAATTGTTTATGCCTGTACTTGAGCAGAAAGTAATTGCAGGGCTTGGCTGTATCTGTGGTGAGATTTTGATTGTAAGAACAAGATAGGGCTAAGCATCCAGCTTTGGCGTCTTTGACAGAAAATGTACAGAGTGAGACAGTCATAATCTAAATTTAGCTCTGAAGTAGACAAGTAATAATACCTGCCTGCTCTTTCGTGTATTGCAGCGAGTCACTGTGGCCAATTGAAGCAAGAAATGCTGCCATAGCTAATCACTGCTTTACGTGTCCCATCAACAGGGTAGGAACGGTAAGTATCTTCGCTCTGTCATTTCATACTTGAGGAATTGTAGCATGAGTTAGTTCAAGGCAATGAACTGAATAGTACTGTAATGCATAGGTTCCTCTACTGTGTACCTACTGCCTTAGTGTTTCTGATATGATTTGGAGATGGATAGTGGTAAAGAGATTGAAAACTGCCTTGTTGCTGGCAGCCAACTTCTTGGTTGCAGCTGCTTCCTGTTCTTGAATTCCTTTCTTTGTAATAGGCATCCACCCTTTTGCTAATTCTCCTAGTTTCTATGGTGAAATCAGTATTCTTTTAGCCAAAATGACTGAAAATTAAATATAACCTCAAGTCAGTGGTACACAGCTGGTTGCTGTTGTACAGATACTACCTCTTTCTGGACACTGAAATTCTACAATGAAAATGTAATATTGCCAACAGTAGGTCATTTTTACTTTCAGATTAGTCCAAATACCCTACATGTGTGTCTTTTATAAGATTCCCTGCAAAGATCTAGACTTGTTCTTGCCATTACGTGAATACATTTGCTGTCTTTAGTGATCCACAAAGATGTGTTTGATTAAATGTCTCCTCTTCTGCCTCTTCTTTAGACTTGTGAAACTGATACGAAACATGTTCCCCAATGTCTATGGACAACAAGCAGTGATACAAAAAGATCTTGTTTTCTAGCCTGTTTGTCATAGAAACTCGGCCCCTCTGATGACTCCCCTTAGACAGTGCTGGTAGTATGCCAGAAAAAATCTTAATGGATTTATATAAACTTCCATACTTAATATGGTAGACTAGCAGGGATTCCTTGCATGAAATGGAATTATACTGCCACCTATAGATTCCTCTTATTTCACAGGAGTACTACAAAAATGCCTTTACTTCTGGAGATGGTGGAAAAGGTACGTTCAGAAATCACATTCAGTGGTTGCTCATAATTGTTAACTAGAAAGTCTGAAGAAGTAAGAGCAAGTGTCTGTCCCATGACAGCCGTGGTAGCTAGCAAGTGCCTTACTTAACACTGCGGTTTTGTAAGCTAGAGAGATGCAGCACTTCCTACTGAAGATGGTGGTACCATAGTATCTGGTCACCAGAGGCTCATAACTAAGGCGTCTATATACTTTCAGAGGGCTAAAAGGTTTGGCGTCAATGCGGTATTGTAGATCTGGAAGACAGAAAGCCCACAAATTAGCCTGTGTGGTCAGTACATGCATGACATCTTATTTGTAGTTCTAAGACTAACACTAACGGCTCTAGCCTGCATCCCTGGCCAAGCCATTTTGCCTTATTTCCCAGACTTGCTGGAAGGTAAAGAAGGGAATGCTCAAAGAAGAGCATGAGATTTGCTGGTATGTTGAAACACTAATTTTTCCTGTCCCAGCCATGACATCTTCTCGTTTAATCTGGGGTGGGCCTGAGCCTTTTTTCTAACTAGCATTGTAGATAAGTGTTTGTAGCAGCTGCATCAAAAAGGTCAGTAGTATCCATTGCTCAGTAGTACAACAAATGTGGCTGATTTTTGGCATAGCTCAGAGTTGTGCAGTAAGAAGTGGGATTTCTTCCACGTCTCAAATCCCAGTGTTTTCACTTCTGACTTTATATTGAAAATTGAATGGGTGTATGTCTGTCAGCTGTTTTGGAAATGTATGATTTGACAATTAGAATTCATTTAAATTCAAAATAAAAAATGAAAGCTAAGACTTTACGTTAGTTCAGAGGCTTAATAATGGGAAAGCATAATAATGCATTATTTAAAAAGGCATTGCAGTGAGTTTTTTTCCTGTTGATTCGATACAGAAAGCTGTACCATCATGAAAGTAACTACTGGGATGGCATTACATGCTTTTTTAAAAATTTCTTTTAAGCACACCATGACTTGGGCCATTTTTATGGCTCAAGTTACGTAGCTGCACCAGATGGTCGTAGGACCCCAGGACTCTCTCGCACGCAGGATGGACTTCTGGTGGTAGAGATGGATCTAAATCTCTGCAGGCAAGTGAGTGACAAATGGAATTTTAAGGTAAGCCTGCTTAAAAAGAAACAAACTTACATATGTTATTAGGACAAACAAGCTTTCATAATGATCGTATAATCTTAAAATCGTTAAAAGGCAGCATTTTTTTCTTTGATAGCCCAAAGCTTACCATCCTGTTAAATTAGTTCAACAATTGATGTTTAACAGGAGGCCAAAGGCATAAATGGATTCAGAAATTGAATAGCCAAATTCAGGGAAACTAGGCCGATAGCTTTTAAATGAAAAATTTAGCCTTTTTGGTCTGTAAGTGCAGATTGCCAGGAGCTCTGAGGACCGCGAAGGGAAATGTGTGGTTTCCTTACGCAAGGTGCCTAGGCGTGTGCCGCTGGGCTGAGATGGCCCTTTGATCTGACCTAATATGGCAGTTTGCTATATTCTTACAGGCCTTATTGTCAGTTTTGGTGAAATTGAGTGAAAACCCAAACCCAAGAATCCTTAAGCTTCTGAGAACTTTCTGTGTGCAAACCTCTGCAGTGTCAGCTCCCTGAATTTGAGGACGTATTGAAGCCACAGAGAAATAACTGTGTCCATTGATTTCTCAAGTATCCTAAAACACTTCTGAATTAATCTAAATCAGATTAAGACAATTTAAAGCCTCGCCACGTGTCTTTAGCAAACTCATTTATTTGCCTTTTTTTTGCTTTCTGAAATGAAGCTAATTTGCATCATCTGTCCTGAAGGTGTAATTTGATTTAATTTGCCCAGCAGCAGTGCTGGTTTAAGAAATTGCTACCCCGGCACCGCAGTTCGCTAACCCTTCAGTTACGCCAGTACAAGCCATGTGGGGTTGCTATATTGTGCACTGCTTAGTGGAGTGACCAGTGTTTTTTTAATTTTTAAACGAAAAAAACAAACCACTCTGTAGTTTGTTCTTTTAATCTGCTCAAGTTTATGGCAGGTCCCACAGATATTCCTTGGGACAAGAAAGAAGGCAAGCAAAAGGAGAAAAGAGGTTTTGTTGATGAAGAAAACATCTTATTTCTGTAGAGACAAGTCTTTCATTCTAGTCCTCAGTACTGCTGGAGACTAGAATTTTTTCCTATCCACTCTTAAGATCAGAATGATTTGAATCCTAACAAAGTAAGCCAGGCCTGGCTAGCAACCATCACAATATATGTAGGTTCTTCAGTGATAATGTAGTATTTAATGTAAGTAATCATTGGCAGGGAGTGTCAATTTTTGCACATAATGTTACTGCAAGCAGACATTTATTTTATAGAGATGGTTTATTTAGAACCACTTTGTGCATTATAATATAGTGCAATATATAGTGTGTTTTGATTCCAGTATGATGTAAAAATACAAATTTTCTCTGGATTTGAAATGCTGGATAAACTTCCATTAAAACACAGTAATCTTAGCTAGAGCTGAATTTCGTTGCTAATGCTGTCAATCCATACGTAGGCACTAAAGATAAAAAGTCATTTCAGGTTGTTTTCTGGACGGAATTGCATTTGCTATTTTACAGATGCGTGCGGTAGGTGCATGGCTGTTGACATAGTGGAATTAAATTGTGCTGAGAGATTGCCAGTTTTTTTTAAGTCAGGCAGGCATTTAGTTTTGCTTTCCCACTGAAATTTGAGGCCCTTAGTGCAAAGCGGAGATTTACTGTGTCGGGAAGCTCGTGGAGCATTGCTTGGAGCAGCTTCGTAGGGGTATCTGAACAAAAGCAGTTGTACTGATTAGGAAAAACAAACAGTAAAAGCAAAACACTGACCTTTAGCTGTTTTGTATAGAATAGCTTATTTTTTGTTGTCAAGTCTTGTGCTTTCAGCACCTTAGTTTCATATTGATGGTGTGAATTGCTATCGTTGGTCTTTTGGCCCATACGGCACAGCTGTGGCTGTTGTTTGTATGACAGGGGATATCTGTTTCCTTTTCCTCTCATTTGTGGCCAAGACAGAGGTAGTTCTTGATATGAGGAGAATGAGGAAGTAGGAAGTCATGGTTTATTCACTGCAGCAAACCCTTGATAGCAAGGAGGAGCCTATTTTAACCTGCTCTGGTATTTGCAGATTGCGTTCAATGGTCCTTAAAGGGATGTTAAGTAGAATTTCTTTGCTAAACTTACAGCAGCAAAATAGTTAAATTGTCCTCTTTACACTCCGGCAAGAAGGAAGTAGTTCGCCTCTCTCAGAGCAAAGGTAGACCTCGCGCTTCAGAAGAGGGTAGTGCGTGACGTGAAGTGCTGTATCTCAACCTCCTAGCTTACTGCATCACCCAAAGCGACGATAGTACGGCGTATTACTGACGGGTAAAGTAAGAGCAACCCAGATACCATCGGTGGCACATATGGCAGCAGGGTGTCTCAGTTGGCAGGGATATAATGTGGAGACGTAATTACAGATACAATCCTTTGCCTTCAGTGACATTACTTAGAAGAGAGTATTGTTGATGCACACCAAAGCAGGTCCGTCTTTCACCATCAGCTTTCAGCTGTCCAGGATAACCATACCACCTGGAGTGCTTCGTCAGCAGATAGGACTGTCTGCAGGAGAGCTGCAGTCAGGAAAGGGTTCATTTTGTTCTTAGGGTGAAAATGCACTTCTACTCTTTTTTTGGGTAGAAGCATACTTATAGGCAAGAAAATGCAAATTCTTTATGAAAGTATGAAAGCCACAGCACTGGAGGTCATGCATTTTGAGTGAATTACGGTTTTACGGTTTGGGGCAATTACACAGTATGTCATTAAAAAAAGGTGGATGGAAGTATTTCTACCGAAGCACTCCCATAGCTTACTAAACAAACTGAAGCTTTGATTTTTTTTTTTTTTCCAGATGACTGGTAGGTATGAGATGTATGCAGACAAGCTCACTGAAGCAGTCCAGCCGTACTTTATACCCAATATAATCAAAGAGTAAGAGAGAGCATCTCACTACAGTCAAATGTTACAGAACAAATTAAAAGGTACTGTTGAACTATAGCTTTACTGTGGCTCACAGGTTGTTATTTTAAAGTTGTCGTTTTGATTTCCTGTAACCAACGTTTAAATAATATAGTTCAAAACTGTGTTAAGTAAAATAATTGAAAAAAGGTTTCTTGGGTATTTTTTTTCGTCATTTACCCTGAGTCCAAACTTTTGTCCCTGACTAGAAATATATCCAGTAGGAATAGTAAGATGAAGACATGTATTCAGTACTGTGATATAGTTTGGCGATGATGAGTTCAGAGGACATAAAAATCTTTACATAAGCTTTGCATTTTATGTCTGTTTACTTCTGTTTTCCAGTTTTTACCTTCTACCCCAAATACATAATTTAGAGAGAAATGAGGCATAAATTGTTTTCTATTTTCTTAAAATCACAAACTATTTGATGGAGGTTTGTTAGAGCTAAGTGGTGTCCCAGATGTGCCCTAGTTGAAGATCTGTGAGCACTGTAATGCAAGACCACTCTGGTTCTCTAGTGTTACAACCACAGCTGGACCAGTGTCTTCTTCGATGGGCCCCTTCAAGGTGCATAAGTAGTGCTCCAGAGAGATGCTTTTAGTATCTTCAGGAGCTCAGTGCTGTGTTGTGAGGCAAAAATAGAAACACTAGCTAAAGCATAGGCAAGGCTGGTGCAGCTGCATGCTTTTCACTGTGAACAGAAAGCTGCAGAGGTGCTGCTTGGGATCAGGATGGGTAACAGAAACTGCGTCCCTGGAGCAGCACTCCCGTGGCATGCTTGGTGGTTGCAGAGTACACAGACCAGACGTTGAATATAGGGAACAGTACATGTGCAGTTCTCAGCCACTAGTCTATACTGAAGTTTTGTATGATTCAGGTGATGAGGAGGTGTTCAGGAAGTGCAGCGTGAATACAATTTACAGCCTAGCAATGATGAATTTATATCCAAAATAAATATTTGAACTCTTAGGGTTGTTTTTTTTCCAAATTGCAATTTCAGCTGTGCCATTTCCAGTTAAGTATATAACACTTCCTCGAACGATTTTCCAACGTTGTTCATAATAAGCTAGTTAAGAAATGCACTTGCTACATGATGTTCCAGGCTTATCTGTGACTTTAAACCTTTATTGAGAATGGCTTAATTACAAATAAAAATATATTTATGTATAAAATCCCTGCATGTAAAATACCCTTTCCTTCGCTATTGACATCATGAAGGAAACAAAGTGACAAAACAGTTTTCAGGATGAGTATTTTGATAGACAATCTTGTAATTGGAAAGAAAGTTTCAGAAAATGCAGATGTTTGAATGTTCATGCAGCGAGCTGCTTTTTAATCTGAGTCCTATAAATACTCAGTCTTTTCACTTGGCTTTTGCTTCTTCCTTGTGTTTTCATCTCTCGTAGCTATCTCCCATTTGGTGGCTGCAAGAGATCCTTTTGCAATGATGGAGCTCTTAGTTGTCTGTATTGGCTTGAACAACTTTGTTTCTTCATCTTTCAGTTTCTGTGAAGTATTTAAACCGTGGGTGCCAAATGTTTAACAGTCGATATTGTTAAGACTTCAGGACACTTAGCATGCCCCTCAATTCATGTTTTACGTAAAAGCTCAGGATTCACATTTGGATAACCAAACCAGTAAGAGGCTAAATGTCAACTGCACGCCTTTCCTAAGAACTGTTTTATGTAGCTACCCAAGCCTGCTCTACATTGAATCCTGTGGCGGTTTTAATGGCACTGAATGAACTACCTACCTGAAAATGCATGGGTGAGGGAAGTACTCTATCAACCTGTAGCTTACATGCCTGTTAATTAGTAACATGGCTAACAGCATCTCTCTACATCAAGTATCATGAATTTGGACTTGGACATAAAAATCCCTAGCTCAGTAGCCTTCCGGTGACATATGTCGGACGAGTCGGAAGGCGTTATTTATAATAGGTTTTGTACCTTTTTTCTGGGATTCTGCTGGTGGCACTAGTGTGCTGGTTCTACTGCTCACGAGCCACACCCTAATTTTTACTCATTTTGCAAGTATAAGTGCCAGAATGTATTCCAGCTTCACCTATGATAAGCAAAATTTTGATACACTGGAAATTTCTCATTGCATACTTTTTGTTTGGAACTTCTTTTAAAAGGCTGTTGCATTTTAAATGACTCGTTACTATTTTTAGCCTTTGTACAAAGGAGCGCTCTTGATTCTACTAAGCATACTTATTGAGCACTTTCCAGATACTCATCAGTAAGTCAACAACTGATAGATGTTTTATCTTAGAAAATTTTTTAGCATGCTGAAAGTAGATATCTATTTGTTATTTCCAACACTAAGGAACAATGTCCTTATACTGATATTCTGTTAACTAGGTGATCTTTAAGGTCCCTTCCAACCCAAACCATTCTGTTCCAGAACTACAACAATTCCTTTCCTGAAACTATGCCAGAGGTGTGGGAACTCTGTCTTAAGTGCAAAATAAAATTTTGCTAGCTTTACATCAGTATTACCATTGATTTTTGTCCCCAATTCAACATAGGCAGGACTGGAAATCAGGACCTGCTGGGAATTGTGATGGATGCATCTGAAACAGGTGGCTATTTCTTGCACTTTACAGTGCTCCTCAGCCAAGTAAGTAAGCCCAGATAAGAAAGGAAAGGATTATAAATGGGCTGCTAACAGTTTCATGTGATGTCTGAGTACAGTAACTCCAGCTTAATCCAAATACAGCCAGAGCAGAAGCTAAAAATTGGAGTTCCCACATTTTTACTTGTAGTAGAGACATTTGTATTTCCTCTTTTCTTAACTGATTTCAGCTCTTCTTAGAAGGTTGCTGAATACCAATAGCAAAATTTGGCTCAAATTACAGATTCAGCATTTTAGTCACAATCCAGTATATGCTGTCAGATATTTACAGTTTACACACAAAATACTACCATTTGTGTTGATGATCATTTTCTGTACTTGCTTAAAACTTGTATTTAGAATGGATTCTGCAGAAACTGGCACATGTGGGTGGCTTAATCTTCAAAGTTTTTTTGAAAGCTCAATAAATACTTCTCAGTACTAATAAAATACCTTCACTTAAACTTTGGGGGTAATACAGAGCTCTGAGCAGTCATCCTAGAGGATTTAGCCAAAACAAGTTGATTTGGGGTGGAACAACACCAATAACTACCATTCAGAATTTAATGAAGTGGCATAAATGCTAAACCTATGTCAGGTGAATTTGGTACATAGGAAGTTTCTTTGAGTAAACCTATTTCCTTCCTGCAACACAGAGTATACTGATGAGCCACCAAGGCATTTTTTGTTGTTTAAAAGTGGTATAAGTTAATATTTTTTCCTTCCATAATACCGTGCTGAACCTCAAATCCCTAGATTTAGGAGGAGGATAAGCCCTTGATGGAGAGAGAAACAGGTATTTTCTATTTTTCTTCCTGGTTTTGTCTACATTAACCTATGCATATATTACCAAGTGATACTAAATTGGGTGCTTTTTTCTCATGTGTTTAATTTGAAAATAAGCTCAAAGTGAACAGGCTCTGGGCCTCTATTTTAAAACTGCTGTCAAATGTGCAGTGTTGAAAAAAAAATCAAAAAACTGAGACATACATTGCAAAATCAGACACATCATCAGGAAAAAAAAAAAAGATAAGACAGCACTGCAATATAGTCCTATCAATGTCTATAAAGCCTCCCTTGTTTAAGATCCCACTGCAGTTCAGGAGCAAGGTCTCTGCAGGGGGAGTCCTGAGACAAGCAGCCAGCTACTGCGCAGGCTGCACAGGAAAGGGCCAGAAGGGTCAGGTGAGGATGTCAGCTGTCTGTGTAGATGAACAGAATATCTTCATCAGTGCCGTAACTTGTCCTGGCTTCCTCAAAGTTAGTGATGCTGGTGCAGCATGTTCCTGTTAAGGAAGAACACAATGTTAACAAAAAGAATTTGCCTGTGAAAGGCTCTTACACGGGTCTAGCATCCTCTACAAAGAAAAGTAACTAGTATGCAGACCAGACCTATCAGCTTAGGTTGCAGCTTTCCTCAGGTAGATCTTTTCACCTCTAAGGCCATGCTCACTGAAGTAATGCTGTAAACAGGTACTAAATTGGCCATCCCATTATATTCTGAACAGCAGTTCAGCATCTCTCACTAACCCATCTGAAAGCCAAAAAGGTTTGCTAGAATGCACATCTGAGTGCCTCAAGTAAATCATAGCACAGAATGCAACACTGATTTAATTCATGTGGCAAAAATTCTTCTGACAAATCAGTTAACGACATTCGAAATCCATACATAATATTAGGGGAAGTCCAGCTGCGACTCTGTATTACAGACCTGTTAATCCAGCCAAAAGGAAGGGGCTACTCACGGTCAGCGTAGGCAGGGTTGTTGTAGTAAATACTCCCTGAGGCTTTGTTGTAGCCACATAACACAATGAAATGGCCCTGGTAGTCAGGATTCCTGCAGAAGCACTTCTGTCCAATGGGGAGGAAGCAGCAGTATTTGACAGGACTTGAGCAAAGATCACACAATAGCAGGACTGCATTCACTAGAACAATGGCTACGTGACCTTGGGACAGGTGGTTTTGGATGTCTTGAACAGTTACTGTGCTGAAAAAAAGAAAAAAGACATGCTAATTAACAAGTTTAGGAAAGAGACTGATACATGAACAAGTGTGTGATGATGGACAGTACTTATGCAACTGACATGGTTATTTTTACATCACCGGTACAGCTTTTTGCTGCTAAACCCTGTAAGCTTTATTACAAAGCCTGACAAAACCTGTGTCATTGCTGCTGCTGAAGTGCAGAGCAACAGCTCTGGATTCTACAGTACTGTAAGTGTAATCTCAGAATGTATCAGATGCCCCAGAGAAGAGTATTAAAGGAGCTGGCAACTCATTCAGTAACTTGAGAGACTTCTGTTGTGAGAAATAATGAAGTGTTCTCTCCTGCTTGTAGAAAAGCTTATCTCTGAAGCACCAAATCTTTATCAACTGAGTGGTTAAAGATTGTGTAATCACTACTCAAATTAAGACGTGCCCAAATTTGCCTCTGTCACACTGAAGTATGTTTCTCCCAGTTGCAATTTTGGACTACCTGATGCTCTTGAGGCTTTATTTCTATAGTACCTCCCACAAAGAACAAGTATTAACCAAACATAACCTGTAATCTCATCTGTTAAAAGCTGTCCTTCACTGAGGCAGATGGTGTATTCCATATGCATTCGAAACTCATCACGTGGGTACATTCCAGATGTCCAGGCTGTGTGCACCACCTAACTGAACTTGTGTGCTTTTCATCATTCCCAGTGTCACTTCTCTTTGCTGCCCCAGCCTCAGTACTGCACAGGTAGCTAGGCCCTCTGTCCCTGCCTTGACTGAGGCCATGAGCTTCAGACTGCTAAAGCAGGAGGGACTGACTGTCCCTTCTGCCCTCTCAGAGCTCCAGTTAAGCAGGTGGTGCCACACAGACTCCGTGTTTGTTACGAAGGACACTTAACAATTCCGCTAAATGAAAGCTGCATTGCAGCATTCCAATGCTGTTGTGGCTGCCCTGTACGTTCTCTTCTTTTCTTACTCCTAATTATTTACCCCACTTTGACAACATCAGTTCCACTAAAAAAAGAGATGCAACTCAAGGTTAACGGGGACGCTTGGTTATTTCCCATGTAGAATATCACTATTGGTTGTGAAACAATTCTGCAGTTTTCCCCTTCTCCTTTGCAGTTCTTTCATACAGGTTCCTTATTTCATCCTCCCCTGGGCAAAAGCTCATATGGTAGCTTTATCTTTATGTGACTGTCTAGGAACAGAGAGCTATGATGTTTGCATAGCTCTGGGAACTGGGCTGCGTGCCCGGGCAGCACTCTCCTCAGTTCCAACAATGGCCAGTTAAGAGTGCTGTAGGCACTCCCTACTGGGTAATTTTAATGGATAATCAAAATGTAAACAATAGTCAGCTCCTGTCAGCGCTTTCGAATCACTTATTCTGTGTTGTGACTATTTTTCCTCAAACTTCATTATTAACTCTTGATGTCCACTTTTTTTGAGACAGATATAGTAGAAAGACCCTGTAATTCACAAAAAAAAAAAAAGACTCAGGGCTTTATTTCAGTGTCTTTCACCAGTTTATCTTGGTGACTCCAAGAAAAGCATGGGGCCCGCAGAACCTCCAGAGAAACAGGAAAGAAAACAATAGGCTTACCACTTCTCCACCAGCACCTTGCAGGCTTTGGCTTGTGCAAAGAGCTGATTCACTCGATTCTCCTCTGTGTCAAAGTGCTTCCTGTAAAATGACTGTGGAGATAACAGAAGTTACGAACTGCAATGATGTTTACCTTGGGTAATCACCACTTAGAATCCCTGCCAGCAAGGGCCCGCATGGAGATCTGGCTATGGGATAAGAGATCTCTCCCTTTGTTCACTGGTAACAGGATAAGGATTCCTTGTAAGTTTAAATTCACTCCTGACTAGTTACTGCTGTAATTTTCATCAGGTGGCTATTCAGCTGCCTGCATGAAAGAAGCCTGGCTGGTTCGTACTGGGCAGGAGCTTGCATGAGAAAAGCCATTGCCACTGCAGGGCCTCGCTGGCCCTCTTGCTGGCATCTTGAGGAGGCCGAGCCCTGGGGTGCGGAGACTGAGTTCCCCTCTCACCTCTAGAGGTGGCTTTTCCAGGTCAGGGCTGAGGCACGGTGGTGGGGAAAGTGTGGAAGCTAGCACTGCTGCTGCCCAGGCTGTACCTGTTCTGTAGATAAATAGAGGGCTTCAGTCTGCAAGGCTGTCAACAGGCTAGAACCTTTCATAAGCACTGCACGAGAACTCTTTAAAAATTCATATTATGGAATCAAAGATGTAAAAAATGTGGGATCGTATCCAGCCTCGCCTTTAGAACTGATCGGTGCCAGTTTTGGCCACAGCCAAACCTCGTTTACAGAAAGCTTGTCAGTAACACAGCAGAGCTTTCACGGCATGACACGCAGGGCTTTTTCCAGCTGTCTGCTGTCTCTCGGTAGATAAGAGTACTGACCTGATTTTTGTAGCCCTTGTCCACTCCAAGCGTCTGGGTGCAAAATTTATGCTTAACACCGAAGCGCCGCATTAGGTAGGCCAGGTCAATAGTCCATATGCTCTTTGTTAACTGGAGTTCCTGAATGGCTTTCTGAAATTCATCGTTGTCCAAATGATTCAGGTACCTATGGTTTTGGGAAAGGCAGGGGAAGGGAAGCACTGCTTTTAGGAGAAGCAAAGTGCATGCTGTAGCCCAAGCCTCCACACCACGGAACATAAAAACTGAAACAATGGGCTTAGCTACGAAGTAACAAAAAAACCCCAACCCACAATGGAGCCACAGATTTAAGGGAAGGGAAGGGAGTGGGGAATATTTAACTGGATTTATTGCTGACTTGTTTTAATTGGAAACGTATGGGTGTCTTGAGTGCTTTATAGCGCTAGAAGTGTACAGGTGCTGTACAGCAAGCAAGCTGCACTGAGCACGTACAGAACCCTGGCCTGGAGGGCTTACAGCCTAAGGGTACGGGTGTCGGTAAAGACTAAAACTTGCTTCACGCAACAGATGGATTTCAAAAGGAGGAACTGTAAAGGATGTCGGTAAATATTCAAAGGGAGCTGGTCCGAGGCACTGGTGGCACAGAAGGCAGTAAAGGGGAGATGAAGTCAGGAGGAGGCTTGGGACAGGTTACAGAGGGTTCTCAAAGTCGGAAAACAAATGGAAGTAAATGGAAAAAAAAAAAAAAGGACTGGAATTGAGGATGCAGGGCAAACAAGGTCAGATCAGCAGGGTGAGAAGATTAATCTTGGAAGCTGAGTGTTGGGCAGACTGGAGTGGCAGAGAGGTAAAGGGAATACAGAGGCAGAGGTTACAGTAGTCAAGAGGGGAAATTACCAGCACACGGACTAACGTCTTGGCAGAAGGGATGGAGAGAAATGAAAATCTTCTGCTTCATATCTACTAAGTGGACATCTAAATAGGTATTTCTCCTGCACCTAAGCT
>NW_010255391.1:0-1416 GCF_000690775.1 Eurypyga helias | reverse complement strand
AGCAGGACAGCTACTAGTTCAAAAAAAAGAAAAACGAAACAAAACCAAAAAACCCAGAGGGCAACACACTGCATTGTTGGGACGTTGAAACTACTCCTGGAACAAAACCACTCTTCCCACAGAATGGGGGCTCAGCAGGACAGAGTACATCAGCTCGTGAACTGGGATACACCTACCCATCGCTGGAAACACAAAGGAATTAGGTGAACTGCCACGCTAAGGATCGGTTCTGAATTGCAACCACAGGAAGAGGGATAACTTTATCAGCTCATGCATGCCAACCTGCAGCGCTCTTAGAGCTGAGCAGGTATTTTGCATCTGTCAAAACAGTCAGTTCTTCAAAAGGATCTTAAGTTCATCACGGTTTGTATTTTCCCTCGCTCCTGCTGGAGAGCTGTGCCAGGCCCACGCGGCACTGATTCTCCCAGCGTACCTGAGAGTATGTGATCGCCTGACATGAGGTGAAACTCACAGCTGCTTCCACACACCTCCCTGGACGTTGCTTCCTGCTACCCCTCTCCCCTGGGATGGGGATTTCCTACCCGTTCAAACCAAAACAGTCACTTACTGAAGCACCATCCTGGAGCAGGCTAGCCCACAGTCCCAGTGGTACAACTGCTGAATGACTGGCACTTTCAGCTGGATGCAGTCAACTGTAGTGAAAACACCCCATTGTGAGTAAAACACGGAAAACATCAATCCATACAGGAATGTTTTTTTCCACACCTCAGCATTAAAAGTCAGCTTGTCCTCAGCACTTAGTGATGGAAACCCACATACGTTTTTTTACTTTATCTAGACTGGCAGGTAGTTTTTTCCTTTCCCAAGGGAATGGAGGTTTGGTATTTCTGTACAGTCAGGGATTTGGTTTATCTCCTACTCTGTTGTTCCATACCTGGATCACTCTGCCGTATCGCCCACCTCCTTTTCCTTGCAAGTTGGCATTTTTCGGTGGGGTGACATACCCACCAGCTCCTAACTGTGAAGCTGTATCCCCTCCTAAGTAAGAGTAGGTGAGGCACAGGTATTCGTCCTTTCTCTTGTGTCTGAACGCATTTCTGTGCCACGAATGGAGTTAAACTGCGAGAAACCGACACAGCCAAGATGTCCAGGCACCGATCTCTGACAAGCCCCACAGACAAGAAAAGCCAGCATATGCTGTGGCTGCAGCACTGGAAACACCTCTCCGGTTTGCCAGCTCCTCGGCGCAAGAACTTACAGACGGAGCCAGTAATTCCACATTGCTGCGGCTGGCGAAACCTCGGCTTCCCGGCTCCGGGAGCGCGGAGGAGGCCGCCAAGGTCTCCGAAGGGGAGAGCGAGAGCCGCCCGCTCCCCGCCGTCGGCAAAGCCGTGCCCAGGGCTCCCTCCCCCGGCCCGAGTCAACGTCCAGCCCGGGGCCCAGGGCCGACCCCAC
>NW_010255390.1:521-17660 GCF_000690775.1 Eurypyga helias | reverse complement strand
TAATATTTGTTTATTATCTTTATTTATTATACTTATTTAAATTTTATCCTGTAATTCTTGGCCTCTGCTGGCCTCTGGGTCCCTCTGCTGAGCAGGGTTGGATAAAAATAAATTTTACTTACGTGAATTTCTTTAACTTTCAATTTTTTTTCTTCCATTTTGTATTTTTCATAGAAAATTTATTTCAGGGTCCAAACTGGTCAGTGTTTATCATGCTGCTTAAATCCTTTAAAAGTAAATAGAGCAATTCTGTGGTCTGAGTGTTGGGTTTTAAAACAAGCCAAACCACTAACCAAGCAGGAGGCAGCGGGGACGTTGCTGGAGCTGGCGCTGCCCGGGGACTTGTTTTCCCCGCAGAAGGGGTATTTTTCTCGGTCGGGTTTCTCCTTCCATCATTCGATAGCGATGTCAAGGAAAAGATTGAGGCCGAGAAAGCAGGCGAACGGGTTTTGCTCACGTGGTGTTAATAAACCTGAGCCCGAGAGGACGATACCTGCTGGTTGACGTGTTCTGCAGGACGGGGTGGCCAGGAGCCCAGACCAGTTCCCTCGCTACAGTGCTTGTTTAATAAATTAGTTAATAGAAAACATTGTTCGTGATGTTGTATTCTTACTTCTTCCTTCTCTGTCCTAGATCATTTATAGCACATAACTTTCAAAATGCTCATCTGGGGCTTTGTAAGCAGAATTTGAGTTTCCATTCAAGTAACGTGGCAGAAGTCCCACATAAAAATAAACTAGTTGAAAGTTTAAAGTATTTCATTGTTTTCTAATGCACAAAAATTTAAACCAAATGTGTGAGTAACAGGATATATTCTTCCTCACCAAAACCTGCCTAGTATCCTGTACTCTCCTGGTTTACAAAAAAAGGGGACCAGTACAAGCTGAGTGACATTGGTGGTGGTTAATGGTGATGGAGAATCTCCGCCCTTACGGAAATAAAGCCGCGACCGCAGTTTGAGTTTCCCTGACAGCTGCTTTTAAATGACGATCACAGATTTAAATTGCTGTGATTTAAATCCTTCCCGAGCCTTCCTGTGTCTGCAGGAGTGTCGATAGCCATGTTCATTCGGCTTTTCCTGCAAGCTCTGTCCTTCCCAAGCAATCGCTCCTGTAAAGGCTGTTTCTCCCCTTTTGCCAACGCCTCACTCCAAACCCCTGTTCGCTGTGTCATTTTTGCCATGCAGGCTATATCCGAGAAGGTTTCCTGGCGGTGCAGCATGCGGTGGACAGAGCCATCATGCAGTATCACGCCAACGCCAGCTCGGCCAGCCTGCTGGAGAGCATCACGGTGGCGGTGCAGCGCTTCCCCTACCCAGCGTACGTCAACGATCTCTTCCTCCTCGCCATCCAGAACCAGCTGCCCCTCCTGCTCATGCTCAGCTTCACCTACACCTCACTCAACATCGTCCGTGCCGTCGTGCACGAGAAGGAGAAGAAGCTGAAGGTGAGGCGAGTGGTGGGACATCTGGATGCTCCCCTCCCTCTGCGGTGTCTCGCAACGGATGCTGCCTTGAAAGTAGGAACCAAAATCCCTGTTGGGTTTGGAGCCAGCTACCAGAAGGTGGGGATGGCAGGGGATTAGCAAACCCTGGGGAGGAATGTCGCTAATCCTGCCATCCTGCTCTCCTTGCCATGCAGCCAAGGCTGCTGGTGTTTCTCTTGGGCTGGAGGGTGGCTCGGAGAGAGGGCAACACTTGTGTGTTCTAGAGTTTTGTAGAATCAAGAGTTCAGCCTGTGGGAAGCCGGATTTTTGTCTTTTGAACATAGAAACCCGTGTGTCTGGGGGCGGTTGGAGCTCAGCCGATGTGTTTGTGACTGCAGGGCTGAGTGTGCAGGGCTCAGCTTTCCCTGGGCATTGGCTGTCCTGCCCTCTGCCCCACTGCTGGGTGGCCATGATGGCCCCGCCAGCATCATTTTGGGTTCAGCTCAGCTCTCTGGAGAGATGCTGTCCTGGGGTGGTGGCAGCCCCTCTCCAGGGAGATGGGGGACACCACACGATGCTGAAGGCTGCGTGGGCCCACTTTGGTGGTTCCTGGGGCTGCCACCTCCCTCGCTAGAGCTGCAGAGCTAAGCCACCGTGGGTGTAGCCCTGAGTGACAGTGTGACCTCCCCGCAGGAGTACATGCACATGATGGGCCTCAGCAACTGGTTGCACTGGAGCGCCTGGTTCCTCATGTTCTTCCTCTTCCTCCTGGTGTCCGTGTTCTTTGTCACCATGCTCTTCTGTGTCAAGGTGAGTGTTTTTCCCCAGGCCACCATTCTGCAGGCCAGAAGCTCTGCTGGCAGGGCACAGGGATGACAGGCTCCTCTGCCATGGGCTTGGACCAGCCTGGTGTCTCAGGACTCCTCCACCTGTGTACCGGAGGCTGGAGTTGGCCTGTTCCAGAGCTGGGTGGGTAGATCTGACCCAGCAGCTGCCTTTCACAGAAGGGTTGACCTCCCCAGGCCAGGGCTGAGAGGTGGGAGCCCCACGGGAATGAGGGAAGCCCAGGCAGTCCCATGCAGAGCAGGACCACCTGACTCCTGCAGCCCTGCATGCCCTTGGGGGGACTCGAGCTCTCGTCTCTGCTTGTACCCACGCCACGAGAAGTGGGAAGTGGCTGCCTGGATGCTGAGCAGGGTGTCCCCTGCCTCCTAGACCCTGCGTCACACAGGAACAACCCTATTTCTTCTTTCTGGAGGGGTCTAGGAGGACCCTGTTGTTCTCACCCATCTCTCAGTTTGTCTTTAACCTGTGGAAAACACCAGGTCTTGGCTGCCCACACATGCCTGCAGTCATGGCTGGCTTCACCAGCCCTGGGCATAACCACATTTTCTTGGTAGGTGAGCGAACAGGGAGCGGTGCTCACCAACAGTGACCCCACGCTGGTGTTCACCTTCCTCGCCATCTTCTCCATCTCCTCTATCTCCTTCAACTTCATGGTGAGCACCTTCTTCTCAAGAGGTGAGTCCCTCTGCCTCCTTGCATTGCTGACCCTTGGGGATGCTGGGCAGGTGAACCTCACACACAGGGGTTGTTACGGGTATCGTGCTGTAAAATTTGGTCAATTCTCCTTCTGAGGCAGCTCTGCAGGTCATTGGTCCACCCTGCTCAAAGCAGGGCCAGCTCCAGAGTTATGTGAGCTTGCACAGGGCTCTGTGTGGGATAACTTGCTTTGACATGCTGAGGGGGGACCTTTCTTCCCTTCTTTGGCTGCGTGGGAAGGGATGTGAGAAAAAATGGGTGTACTGTTGTTTCCTAAACCAGACGAGATCATGTGCTGGGGCATCCTCTGGCTGTCTTGGCCCCGAGGCGCTCTGGTCTGGGATGGACAGGGTGCTTCTGCAGCAGCCCACTGTGGGGTGGGGGTCTGGCACTGTCCCTGCCTCTCTGTGGGACATGGGCACATCCTCATCCTGCCCCCCCGTAACCACGCTTTGTGCAGAAGTCCTGGATCTCCATGGATGGAAAGCTGCTGGGAAATATTTGTTAGTATGTCCATGTTACTGACATTTTCCCTCCTGCTTTTCTCTGCAGCAAACGTTGCGGCTGCTGCTGGTGGCTTCCTCTACTTCTTCTCCTACATCCCTTACTTCTTCATCTCACCCCGCTACGACCTGATGTCCCACAGCCAGAAGCTGGCGTCCTGCCTTATCTCGAACGTGGCCATGGCCATGGGGGCACAGCTTATAGGCATGTTCGAAGGAAAAGGTGAGCGAGTGCCTCCAGTCCCTCGGAAGAGGAGACAGTCTTTTCTTGTGTCACGTTGGGACTGGCTTGCATGTGGTGTGAAAGGTGGAAAGAAGTCAGGGAGAAGCATTTCCCTGCTCCTGACAAGAGCAGGAGGGCTAATTGGTGATTGCTCCTGCAGGTCTTATCAGCACAAGGGCTGTGCCCCTCCCAACCCATGCCCCTCGCAGTCTGGGCTGTGCAAAACGCCATCATCACTTTAATTACCAAACGAATGGGGATCCATTGCATTTCCTCCTTCCCAATACATATTTTTAATTTCTATGCTAACAAGAATTTGCTGTTGGTTCCAGCAGAGGCCAGGCTTTTGCCAAGTGATGGCAGTACAAGGTGGCCGCGGTGACAAAGGGGCAGTGGCTGGGAGAAGGAATTGCTTCTTCCCTGGGCAGTTGCAGAGAAAGTGGTGGGGTGGGGGGCCTTGAGGTGCCAGCCCGCTTTCTGCTGCGTCTTTCCCTCCACCTATAGAAGGGATTGTAGAGATGTGGATGTATTCGTCATTACCAAGCACTGAATTAGGACAGGGGATGCTACCTGTCAGTCTTGGGGGGCAGTTTATCTTTCTGGGGGACATGGGAAGGCTCTCGGCAGAGGTAGGCAGTGCCCCGTGTACGTTGCAGGGACTGGCATTCAGTGGAGGGACCTCATGAAGCCCGTCAGCGTGGATGACAACTTCACCTTAGCCCAAGTGCTGGGGATGCTGCTCCTGGACTCAGTGCTCTACGGCGTGGTGGCTTGGTATGTGGAGGCTGTCTTCCCAGGGGAGTACGGCGTGCCTCAGCCGTGGTACTTCTTCCTGACGGTGAGCACTGCTTACACGCCCCTTCCAGGGGGCTTGACACGCATCGGTCCGGGATGATCCCTGCTTCTGGGCTGTGCGGTGGGCCGGACTAGCGTACAAGGGTGGCACCATCTGGCCTCCAAAATCAAGGGGACTGCAGCATGTCCTCAGTAAAGGCTGATGCAGCTATATTTTTTTAATTACTATGAAGGTCTCTGTGGCTGTAAATCTTTGTCCCGACACTCCTTGGCGTGCAGGCTATTGTTAAGTGTCTCCATGCCCAAGGAGGGCATTGGAGAGAAGCCCCAGCTGCAAGCAACCAGATCCAGTCATTCAAAACTCCCCGAGCACTGCCATCCGGGTGGAGGGGGGGGTGATCTGTGTCCTGCTGCCAGCCCCCACGTGTTAGTGCCAGGGGATGGGTGACGACTGTCACCCTGTCAGCTGAGCTGCCCTCGGTCTGCCAAGTCAAATGCTTGGCATCGTCTGTAGCTGCCGCGGGTGCTGCAGTTCAGCTGGCTGCTGAGAATTCCTTAAGCCACAGTGGCACAATCCACTTTGAGCCTATGGATGTATCCCTTGTTATTTAATCATGAGGTTTTTCCTCCTCCTGTCTTAATTTCCCTATTCCAGCATGGTTTCACTCCAGCATCACACTCCCTCTTGCAGCTAGACCAGCGTAGTGCAGATACAGCCTCTGCCAAAAGCTACAGCAGGATGCTGATTTTGCATCCAAGAGTTGTTGAATTGTTATTTCCACAGGGATTTAAGGTCCTAAACATTTATTGTCATTCCTAGAGAGCCAGAAAAAAAAAGGATGTAATTGCAGTAGCTGGACCCCAAGGTTTTTGTATTTAGTGTATGTCAGGGTTTTTGGAGGGGGTGATCATCCATTGTATAGGCTCCTCTGAGCAGGGTTCTTCTGCCTGAGCAATTTTACTTATCGTAGTACTGATCTTTCCCATGGGAACAAAGATGGGTAAAAGCTGCCTGTGTAATCACAGGCAATCCTGCTGTAAGGGAGAACCAGGGGAGAGCAGGAGGAGCAGTTCCATCCTCTGGCCTATCTGCTGAAGATGTGCTGGTTGGCAATTCCCAGGCCAAGGAGGGTGGTCTTGGAGATCCAAGGGCAGCATCTGTGTGGGAGGAGGGTGGACCAGGCTGGGGAGAAGAGACGGTCTCTGCCTGTGCCTGAGTTTCTCTCTTTACCTTCTTCCATCAGCCCTCATACTGGTGCGGGCGCCCCAGGACTGTCGTGGGAAAAGAGAAGGAGGAGGAGGAGGACCCCGAGAAAGCTCTGAAGAGCCAGTATATTGAGGAGGAACCTGCCGACCTCATGTCGGGAATCAAAATAAAGCACCTTTCCAAGGTACCAACAGGCCAGCACAGCACAAACACATGTTGTAATGTTGTTTTCGTACAAACTGCTGCCTGCAGGCAGCTTCCTTATCATTTCGCTGCCCTCTGCCTGGGGCTGTGTTGCTTGGCCTCTGTACACAGGTAAGGCTCTTCCCCAGAGCTGGCTGCTCTTTGTTGTGGGCTAACGCGTTAGGTACTTGCATGTGCTGTGACATCGGTATTTAACCTATTGACATCTGCATTTAACCAGAATTAGACCTGTTGTCTAATGCCAACACCACGTGAGCCTCAAAGGCTTTGTCTGCCGGGTGGAGTGAGGGGGTCAGACCCGAGAGCGCTTGCCTCGAGTGCAGCATCAGCTCGTTAACGTGATCTCCGCAGGTCTTCAAAGTGGGAAACAAGATGAAAGAGGCAGTCAAGAACTTAACAGTGAACATGTACGAAGGGCAGATCACTGTGCTATTGGGACACAACGGTGCTGGGAAGACCACCACTCTGTCCATGCTTACAGGTAGGAGCCGCATCCTGCTGTGGGGTGGGCATGGGGCAGGGAAGGGCTAATGGCTTGACTTCCAAAGGGGAGCTGTACCTCATCGATGAGGTTGGAGAGGGGTTTTTGCACCTCCCTGGAGCACCTTCAGTTCACTGAGCTGTTAGCCAGGGATGTGGGAGTGGTCAGAGGCATGTCGCTGCCTAGGGACATGGAGGGAGTGTGGGGGTCCCTGCTCAGCCCTACCCAGTGGGGGACATAACAGCCAGTCTTTGTGCTGGAGAGCCAGGAGAAGAGAAAGGACCCGCTGTAGGATGGCGCTCTGCAGGCTTTGTCATGACAAGGCAGGGAGGACGTGGGCCATTGTTATTCCTGAGATTCTGCACTCCTCACAGCCTATTTTGGTGTGGTGGACGTGGTGACCTTCAATGGTCCTTTCTTCCCTGTTCCCTGTCACTCTGCTGCTCCTGCCAGCCCAGGGCGCTCACAGGACCTTCCCTGGAGCTTTGCCCTGGCCTTGCCAGGCCCCCAGCCAGGCTGAGAGCCAGGCTTGCCTTCTCGCTTCACTCCCTGCCTGCCTGCTCTGGCAGCACTGCCAGGTCCTCCTCCCACCTATGTATGCCTTGTAGCCCACCCTGTGGGTGGGAGGAGAAAGCTGCTGTGCCCCAGCTGGAGCAAGGACTGGCTTGCTCCAATTTTTGGCAGAAAGCTGCTTGTGGGGGATGCTCGGCAAGACCCCTGCCTTTCGCTGGCTCTTGGCCTCCCAGGGTTATCCTCAGCCCTGAGCTGAGGCTCCTGTATCCTGCTCCTCCTAGGTCTGCACTCTCCAACGGGCGGGCAGGCGTACATCAACGGCTACGAGATCTCCCAGGACATGGTCCTGATCCGCCGCAGCCTGGGCCTGTGTCCCCAGCATGATGTCCTCTTCGACAACATGACAGTGGAAGAGCACCTCCGCTTCTATGCAGGGGTGAGCTCAGTGCTTGTGGGGAGCCGCTGCTGGGCCCTCAGGAGCCAGGCCTGGGGGGACAACCTGCAGCCACCCTTCCTGAGGCTGGGAAAGTGTGGTGAGATATGTCAACCAGGTCCAGAGGAGGCCACAAAGATGCTCAGGGAGCTGGAGCCTTTCTGCTATGGGGACAGGCTGGGAGAGTTGGGGGTGTCCACCCTGGAGAAGAGAACGCTCCAGGGAGACTTTATTGCAGCCTTCCAGTACTTAAGAAAGATGGGAACAGACTTTAGCAGGGCCTGTAGCGACAGGACAAGGGGTATTGGTTTAAAACTGAAAGAGGGGAGGTCCAGGCTAGACATAATGAAGAAATTGTTTATGCTGAGGGTGGTGAGGTGCTGGCACAGGTTGCCCAGAGAGGTGGTCGATGCCCCATCACTGGAAACATTCATGGTCAGGTTGGATGTGGCTCTGAGCAACCTGATCTGGTTGAAGATGTCCCTGCTCATGGCAGGGGGGTTGGACCAGATGGCCTTTAAAGGTCCCTTCCCACCCAAACCATTCTAGGATTCTATTGTAAGGAGAACAGCCCTTGCCTCCTCTTCCCACCACATCTGCCCACAGGAACACCCACACCAGCTGTGCCAGCTGCTTCACAGAAGGGCAGGAATCCCTCCCTCTGCTTCCCCACTTTCCTGCCTGGGTGTGGAGGATGAATGCGGTGGGGTTTAGCAGCCAGTGGCTGATGTGGTGGGAAAGGTCTTTGCCAGATTCCCTTAGCCTCACAGGCAGGCTTACCCCTCCCTTCCCCTGTCTGGCAGCTGAAGGGGTACCCATCCTCCAAGTGCCCCGAGGAGATCAACCACATCCTGAGGATCCTCAACCTGGAGGACAAGCGCAGTTCTCTGACCAAGGCGCTCTCCGGCGGCATGAAGCGCAAGCTCTCCATTGGCATCGCCCTCATCGGGGACTCCAAGGCAAGCGTCTCTGGGCGGCGTTCACCTCAAACCTTTCTTGCTGGGGCCAGTGCAGTGGCTCTGGGGTTGTTCCTCACCCGTGGTGAGCCAGGGGGAGATGGAGGGACAGTGAGGAGGGGGCAGGAGCACCCCACAAAGGGGACAACTCTGAGGACAGCGCCCTGAGGCTGCAGCACAGCTCTGCTGCCTGGTAGCTGCTCCCCCAAGCAAGCTCATCTCACGCATGTTGTGAGGGCAAGGCTACTTCTGGGTCCCAGGGTTGCCCCCTCCTGCGCTGCTGTGCCTCTCAGCCCTTTTTGACCAGCACCTGTCTCCCGTGGGCAGGTGGTGATGCTGGACGAGCCGACGTCGGGGATGGACCCAGCCTCTCGTAGGGCCACCTGGGACCTCCTGCAGCAGCAGAGGAGCAACCGCACCATCCTGCTGACCACCCACTTCATGGATGAGGCTGACCTGCTGGGTGACCGCATAGCCATCATGGCCAAGGGCGAGCTGCAGTGCTGTGGCTCCTCACTCTTCCTCAAGCGTAAATACGGTGAGAGGAGCAGGCAGGCTGTGCTGGAGTGCTTGTCTTATCCTGGCAGAGAGGAGCAGGTGGAGGATTTAGAGCAGGGAAGGGGACCCATTGCCCCTTGTGCGATGGCTGCTTGCTCCCTGTTGTGCTGTTTTGTCTCTTCTGAGGGCCAGCCACACTCTTGCTCCTGCACCATGTCCATAGCCCAGGCAAAGCCATCAGTGCTTTGCAGTGCAGAGCATCCCTCTCTGCTCCAGCACCCCAGGGCCAGGCTGGGCTGCGATTCACCCTTCTCTCCCTTCTCTTGTGGCTCTGTCCAGGGGCAGGGTATCACATGGTGATGGTGAAGGAGCCCTACTGTAACCTAGGGGAGATCTCCCGCCTCATCTGTCAGTACGTGCCCAACGCCACCATGGAGAGCAATGCAGGCGCAGAGCTGTCCTTCATCCTGCCCAAGGAGAGCACGCACAGGTAAGGGCATCATCCCCCACTTTCCCTCCCTGCCTGGGTCCCCTCGTCTGCACTCACTGGGGCACACTGTCATCGTGGGCTTGCTGGGAGGGGGAGCTGCTCTCTCCATTTTCTGGGAAAGATGCATGAGGAGGCGAGAGTCCGTGGCTGCAGTGATGGTCTTGTAAAATTGAGTCTGGTTCCTCCTTTCACTGCCATCCTCCCTTATATCTGCTGGCACATTGCGCTCATGCCCCTGTGCACACCGTGTCGCTGATAGCTGGTGACGGCTGAGGCGTGGAGGGTGGCACAAATGAGGCAGGCTCTCAAATCAAATATATGGAGAGCTGAGGCTGCCTGTGGCAGAAGATGGATCCCAAAAGCTACTCCTGGGGAGAGTGGGGTGCTTAGTGCTGCAGGCAGCTCTGAAGCTGGCTGCAGGACACAAACAGCTGCAGGAGCGATGCCCAGGGGGTCTTAACCTGAGGGTTCCCTCCCATGACTGTCAGCATCTAATGCCTGACTTCCCCATGCAGGTTTGAGGCCCTGTTCACGGAGCTGGAGCAGAAGCGGGAGGAGCTGGGCATCGCCAGCTATGGTGCCTCGGTCACCACCATGGAGGAGGTCTTCCTGAGGTAGGCAGGAGGGTGGCCAGGGGATGGTGATGCCCAGTCCCTGGGTGCTTTGGCAACAGTGGTGTCCTACACAGGTCTCCAGGGCACGTGTTAGGTTTTGTCTCTTGGGTTTGGCTCCCACAGCTCAGAGTAGCTTGATCCTGTCTGGGTCTGTATTTCATCATCCTTTTCCTCCTGGCACAGGGTTGGGAAGCTTGTGGACTCCAGCATGGATATCCAGGCCATCCAGCTGCCTGCTCTCCAGTACCAGCATGAGAGACGCTCCAATGACTGGGCCATGGATGACTCCAGCAGCCTGAGCGGCATGACAGATATGACGGATGACAGCGGGGCACTCATTACGGAGGACTGCTCTAGCATCAAGCTCAACACTGGGGTGAGTGCTGGGGGTGTCGATGCAGCGGGAACAGGGAAAGGGCATGTGAAGATGTGGTTTGGGATAGGAATACCAGGTGGAGCCTACCCCACGGCTGGTCTTGCTGTGTGTGGTTTGGAAGATCAAGGTGGAATCTGCATCTGTAGGGCAAATTATTTTTAGGGCTGTTGGGGTTGGTCACTGCCATCCTCTTCACATTAATCTTGAGATCTACAGAGATGCTTTTGAAGGTTTCCCAGGTGATCTAGAGAGGTTTTCACTTGCTGTTGCTACATCACTTGGGATTTCCAGCAGGGACATGAGAAAAGCCATCTTCCTTCATTCACTAGGCTTGTGTTTTGTGGCCCTGGCAGACCTTCATGGCCTGCTGCCTATGCACCTGTGATGAATTTCCCCATACATTTCAAGGGCATGTCTGAAAAGCAGAAGGGGAGAAAGATGTTTATAGGTTTAAAAAGCAAAGAAGGTGCTTTGCAGGGGTCCGGAGCTCCCAGGCATCTCAGTTCAGTCGCTTTGGCAGGCAGCCGCGATGCAGTAATCCTCTTTGTGAACCTCAGATGCTGAAAGGTGGAGGAAGGTAAAGGTCACGGCTGAAGCCACTTTTAACACCCGAGATCCCAAAGTGACTGCATCCCATCAGGAAGCTGTGGTGTTTGATGAGCTGCCCTGCTAATCCTTTTACGTGCTTGGCTGGAGAGCAGTGCTGTGGGCTACATGCATGATGGGGAGGTGGTTTGGGGGTTGTTCTCCCCATCAGCTGCATGGGGTGACGTGGACGGTGGGGCTGCCTGCAGCTGCCAGGACTGGTGTTGACCCGACTTCTCCCCACCTAGTTCTACCTGTGCTGCCAGCAGTTCTATGCCATGTTCATGAAGCGAGCCATGTACAGCTGGCGCAACTGGAAGATGGTGGCAGCACAGTTCCTCGTGCCTCTGATCTTCACTGCCTTTGCCCTCATCGTGGCCAAGACCTTCCCGGGGCCCAGGGACTCCTCCCTGCTGAGGCTGACGCTGGAGCCCTACGGCCAGACCATCGTGCCTTTCTCCATCTCAGCCGCCTCGGGTCTGTCGCAGAGGTTGGCGGAGCAGTACGTGGAGCTGCTGGATGCCCAGCGTCAGTCACCGCTGGAGGTGCTGGGTGAGAGTTCTGGGAGTACCCGTGAAGCCGGCGATGCCCGGCGGGGTGTGCAGGAGCCACAGGCTTCCCCTGCTGGGGCCCTTGGTGTGGGTGGCTCAGGTCGCATCTGACATATCACTGCATATCCTCTCCTGCACAGGAGAGTCCCACAGTTGGCAGGACTACCCCCTCAGCTGAGCAGGACTGTGTTTTCCATAACCCTGCATTTGTGGCCATCATCGGGACTAGGGTGGGCTACCAGGACTGGGGCTGCTTGGGGTCTTTTCCAGTTGGCCCCGGTTATTTCTCACGTGATGGAGCCTGCTTATAACAGCCGTGTCATTTGGCAGGTGGCCTGGAGGAGTACCTCATCTCAAGAGCCTCCGAGGAAGGGGGAGCCTTCAACGAGCACTACATCTCAGCCGCCTCCTTCGAAGGAGCCAGGAACCACACAGTGGTCACCGCGTTATTTAACAACCAGGCGTATCACTCCCCTGCCACAGCCCTCATGCTGGCCGACAACGCTGTCTTCAGGGTACTGGCAGGCCCCAACGCCTCCATCACAGTCACCAACTACCCTCAACCCCGCAACATCACCGAGAAGGCCAAAGACCAGCTCATGGAGTATGTGGTGGCACGGCACTTGTTTTCCTGCTAGGGCTGACTTCCATGGGTACAGATTGGCTTGGTTGGACTGGTGTCAGCAGAGGAGCCAGGCTGGAGCTTCTCAGCCCCAAATGTAGCTGTGATTGTACTCAGAAGGTCAGGAGAGCAAAGCTGTGTAGATGACTTACTTGCCTGAGCCTGGCAGCCACGCCACCCCATGCACATGTCTCAGTGGTTGGGTATTCCCCTCTAGATACTGGTTGGGGTGGTTTTCCCTGGATGCTCAGAGCAGAGGGGGCTTTATGATCGCACACATCACCAAATCCAGGGTCTCTGGACTTCCCCTGTACCAGAGGGGACATGCGTGGGACCTTGCAAAGGCAGGGTGGAGGTTTGTGGTGTGCTAGGAGGGCTGTGTGTGGGAGATGCTCCACTTACTGAGGTGCGCTTCTGTTGTGGGGGTGTTTCTCGTGCATGCTGGGTGAGTGTAGCCTCCACAACGAGCACAACATGGGTATGCTGCTGTGCCCGCGTAGCCTCAGCGGTGGTCTGTCGAGCTGTCCCTGTCCTAACCTGCCCCGCTGCTCTCCCCGCAGAGGCCAGACTGGATTCGCCATTGCCATCAACTTGCTGTATGGCATGGCCTCGCTCGCCAGCACCTTTGCTCTGCTGCTGGTCAGCGAGCGGGCCATCAAAGCCAAGCATGTCCAGTTTGTCAGCGGTGTCTACGTGGTCAACTTCTGGCTTTCTGCCCTGCTCTGGGACATCATCAACTTCCTCATCCCTTGTGCTCTGATGCTGGTGAGTCACCCCTGACACCCTCCTGTCCTCCCCTTGAGTGGGAGCTCCGGGTGCTCTGGGAGGGCTGGGATGTGTGTGGATGCAGGGAAAAGGATGAGGTCACCTGGCTCTGACACTGTCTCAGTTACTGGTCCTGCCTATTAAGAAAGTCCTTCTGGGAGCTGGGCCATGACCAACCAGCTGGGTTGGTTGGCTGCAGCCTCTGGCACTTTAACACTTGGGTGTGAGCACTAGGAAATCTCAAATACATGGGACCATGGACAAGAATTTCCCAGATCTGCCCTTCTGCATCCCAGTCTGCAGAAAGAGGGCTTCCCTTGGGAACAGGCATGGGCTGCTGGTAGGAACCATCTGTGAGGGGTTATCTTGGTCAGTGTGGTGCTGCTGTTACCTCACTGCCTGGGCTGTTGAGGCAAGGTGGCATCACTTGGGGTCAAGATAAACATGTGTTCTTGCATTGCTGTGCTCCAGGTGATATTCCAAGCCTTTGATGTGCAAGCCTTCACCCAAGACAGCCACCTCGTTGATGTGATGCTGATCTTCCTCCTTTATGGCTGGGCTATCATCCCCCTCATGTACCTCCTCAGCTTCTTCTTCTCAGTGGCGGCCACAGCCTACACCCGTCTCACCATCTTCAACATCCTGTCGGGCACAGCCACCTTCCTCGCAGTCACCATCATGAGCATCCCAGGTGGGTTTGCTGCCCTCTACGCTTGCCCTGCACTGCACCCTGCTGTCACCAAGAAGATCCTTTCATCAAGATGAAAGGCTGAGAGAGTTGGGCTTGTTCAGCCTGCAGAAGAGAAGGCTCCGGGGAGACCTTATTGCAGCCTTCCAGTACCTGAAGGGGGCTACAAGGACGCTGGCAGGGACTTTTTACAAGGGCAGGGAGTGACAGGACAAGGGTTAATGGGTTTAAATTGAAAGCAGGGAGGGTTAGGTTAGGTATCAGGAAGAAATTCTTGCCGGAGAGGGTGGTGAAGCACTGGGACAGGTTGCCCAGAGAAGCTGTGGATGTCACATCCCTGGAAGTGTCCAAGGCCAGGCTGGATGAGGCTTGGAGCAACCTGGTCTAGTGGAAGGTGTCCCTGCCCATGGCAGGGGGTTGGAACTGGATGGTCTTTAAGGTCCCTTCCAACCCAAACCACTCTGTGATTCTATGATTCTATCCAGCCCCCAAGGAGACTCTCACGCCAGGGCTGCCCCTACACTAGCAAAAAAAACGCACTGAGAGTCCATTCTCACCCATTAAATGTGACAAAATTTGTTGGTTTCCTTCCAAATTAAAAACTACCAGTGTCTTTCTCTAAAACCAGATAACTCCAATCCGCTGATCCTCCTGTGCTTCTCTTTCAGAGCTGGGCTTGGTGGATCTCTCCAAAACCCTGGATAAAGTTTTTCTCGTCTTACCCAATTACTGCTTGGGACAGTGCATCAGTGACTTCTACCAGAACTACGAGTTCATTCAGTTCTGTACCTCCTCTGTTGAAGCCATCTTCATCTGCAAGGCATTCAGTGAGTCTCACCTGCCTGTCCAGGCCATCCCTCCACAGCCATGCTGGAGGGCTCTCTGTGGGGTGGGGGGTGGAGCTGGGCAGCATCGTGGGGTCTCTTACCCAACCTGGGCAGTAGCTCCAGGTACTGTTTCAAAGCAAGAACTGGGCAGTGTTTGACATCTTTTCCTTACTAACAATTTGGAGGAAAACGTGGGCCCGGGAAAGTTTCATAGACAAGTAAAGAAATCCCAGTCCCAAGAGTGACTTGATCTCCGCTGCGTGCTTCCACTGAGCATCTTCTGCCAGATCCCCTTCAGCCCTGAATCCTCTTGTGGGAAGTGTTGGCTAGAGCTGTGGGCAGGGAGCCCAGTGTGGGCTGGGATGGAGATGAGCTTGGCAAAGCTTTGGGCTCACAGCTTTCTCTGGTGCTTATCTTTCCCTGTCCAGAGTGTGAACTGATCAAAGTCTCATTTTGTTCCATCCCTGCTTAGATATCAGTTATCAGATGAACTACTTTTCCTGGGAAACACCTGGCATCGGACGATACCTGACTTCTTTGAGCATCCAGGGTTTCTCCTTCGTCTTCCTCCTTTTCCTCATTGAGACAAACCTTCTCTGGAGACTGAGAACTTTGGTCTGTGGCATCTGCAGGCGGCGGAAATGGGTGAGCTGAAGTGTCCCCTCCATACCAAGCCCAGGAGTCCCTGTGAGCTGGAGATGGGTCCTCATCTTCCCAGGGAGCATCCCTGGAACTGCTTGCTTGGAGGGGCAGATCCTGTTGAGTATGGAGGTTGGCAGCGGGAGTGAGGTGTCCACAGAGGTGGCTGATCGAAAGGATGGATCCTGCCTGGGTTGGGGGCACTGGAGGGACCCATTTGTCCCACAGCATCCAGGTGGCAAAGTGTTCTTTCTCTCCCATGTTTAGGTGGCACTGCTGAACAGGGTCTCTGTGCTGCCAGAGGACCGGGACGTGGCAGATGAGAGAAAGAAGGTTTTGGAGTCACCACCAGAACTGCTGTCATCTCTCAGCAGCCCTCTGGTCATCAAGGAGCTCACCAAGGTGAGCAGAGCGTTCGCCTTCCTGAGTATCCTGTGGCCAGCTAAGCCATGGCCCCCATGGGCTGGTAAAGCCACCGCTTGCCTTGGCATGCCCTCAGGCGCTGGGCATGCGTGGTGACTGGCATGGCTTGTGCTTTGGCCTCCACCAGGTCTACGACAGCCAGGAGTCCCTGCTTGCGGTGGACAGGATCTCCTTGGCGGTCAGCAAAGGGGAATGCTTTGGCCTTCTCGGCTTCAATGGGGCAGGCAAAACCACCACCTTCAAGATGCTGACTGGTGACGAGAGCATCACATCGGGGGATGCCTTTGTGGATGGTCACAGCATTCTGGCCAACATCAAGAAGGTACCAAGGGCTGCAGAGGCACAGGGCGGCGTTACGAACAGTCCCAGGTCCACCTGGGCTGGGCCGCCTTGCAAGTGCCTCTGAGGAGGACATGGTGGCAGTTGCCAGGGATGAATGTCATATCGCAGGGATGTTGCGTCCTTGTCTGGCTGCCTGGAAGCAGTCCCCTCTCCACTAGGACCACAGATGAAACAGATGGCAGCCAAACCTTGCAATGGTGGCACACCCTTCATCAGAGGGCTTAGCTCCATAGTCGGAAACGTGAAAAATATGTCAATGATCACAGCTGGATGATGATCTTTCTAAAACAAGCAGGTCAAACCTTTCAGACCCCTGCTAGAGGTCTCCTTGCTGGGAATTGTCCACTCCCTTTGGAAAAGTGAGAGATGAGCAAGGGTCAGGCTTTCAGTTCAGTCCCTGGGTACCTCTGCCACTGCCACCCCGGATGACATCAGGCAAGGAGAACAGGGAAGGGGCTGCCCTGGAAGCACAGTCCTGCTTGCTTCCTCCCATGGGACTCCCAACTTCTGCTGGGCTCTTGTTGCCAAAGGACGCCAGGATATGGGGAAGGTACAGACCCTCCCACGCGTTCCTAGAGCCTGGCCCACCTGAAATGGCCCCTCACAATGAGGAACCAGCTTGGGAAACACAAGAGAGACCACGCACTTGCCGTCCCGAGGCACGCTGTGTGTGTCCATTCCCACCAGACCGGCCACTCCAGCAACGAGGGAATTCCCTCTCGTTTCACCTGTGGTTCCAGAGCTCCAGCTCAGTCCCTGTCACGTTGAGCAGAAACCTTGCAGAGGTGCAGAAGAGCCCTGTGGGTGCCAAGGCACCTTCTGGCTTGGACACCTCCCTGCAGAGACCTGCCTGTGAGCTAATCCCTGTTGGGTTCCTCTTGCCCCAAGGTCCAGCAGCGAATCGGCTACTGCCCGCAGTTCGATGCCCTCCTGGACCACATGACGGGCCGTGAGACCCTGAGCATGTACGCCCGGCTGCGGGGCATCCCCGAGCGCTACATCAGCAGCTGCGTGGAGAACATGCTGAGGGGGCTGCTCCTGGAGCCCCACGCCGACAAGCTCGTGAGGACCTACAGGTGAGAGGAGATGTGGAGGCACTCCGTCCCCTCTGCCCCTTGTCTTGCTTGGCTCTCCCTGTGCTCATATCGGCTCCCTGTCCCCATTCCCATCTCCTTCCGCAGCGGTGGTAACAAGCGGAAGCTGAGCGCTGGCATTGCCCTCATCGGTGGTCCCCCCGTGATCTTCCTGGACGAGCCCTCCACTGGCATGGACCCCGTGGCCCGGCGTTTGCTCTGGGATGCAGTGACACGGACACGGGAGTGTGGCAAATCCATCATCTTCACCTCCCACAGGTGACACTTGTCCAGGCAGGGTTTGACATGAGAGATGGGCAGGAGGGTGGTGGGTGGGCACTGCCTGTAGCTGGCAGCGGCTGGT
>NW_010255390.1:0-420 GCF_000690775.1 Eurypyga helias | reverse complement strand
AGTCCTCTTCTGTCCTGCAGCATGGAGGAGTGCGAGGCCCTGTGCACGCGGCTGGCCATCATGGTGAACGGGCAGTTCAAATGCCTGGGCAGCCCCCAGCACCTGAAAAGCAAGTTCGGCAGCGGCTACACCTTGCTGGCCAAAACACAAAGTGAGGAGGAGGGCGAGCTGCAGGCCTTCAAGGCCTTCGTGGAGAAGACCTTCCCAGGTACCATGAGCTACTCGAGTGGTTGTCCTCCGAGGGCGGGCAGGATGCTGCTCGTGAGCTTCAGCGCGTGTCCTAACTTGGAGCCTCTCCTTATCTCTCCCAGGCAGCGTCCTGAAGCACGAGCACCAGGGCATGGTACATTATCACTTGACCAACAAGAACCTCAGCTGGGCACAGGTAAGGGGGCGCTGGAGCACGTCCCACCCTTTGCC
>NW_010255389.1:1280-1623 GCF_000690775.1 Eurypyga helias | reverse complement strand
GCGCGGCGTGCAGCACCCAGCGCGGCGCGCGCCCAGCTCCTAACGCCTCTTTCGCACAGGAAAACACGAAGCTCTATCTCAACTTACTGGAAATGGAGTACAGCGGCGACCTGCGGCAGAACGAGGAGAACATCCTGAGCTGCTTTGATAAAGCTGTCAATGGCGCCCTGTCCATAAAAATGAGGATTACCTTCTCGCAGCGAAAAGTGGAATTCCTGGAGGATTTTGGTTCGGATGTGAACAAGTAAGACGTAACCTGTGCCGCGACCAGGCTGGGCTCGCCGGGAGTGCTGGCAGAAGCAGGGAAGGGGGGGGGTAGTGGCATCTGTTAAACTGGGGGTCG
>NW_010255389.1:0-1250 GCF_000690775.1 Eurypyga helias | reverse complement strand
CGCTGCTGCCCGGCCCTTGTAGCTGGCGTGGCAGCCGCCCGCACGCTGGGGTCCTGCGTAGGCCGCAGCAAATGCAGCTTTCTGTTGCCAGGAGGTACTAGAGCACAGAGTAGGTACAGCAGACGGTGTGCACCGAGAGTAGCGGCACCGGGAGCAGCAGTTCTCCCGCGATACCTCGTGAAATGTGGTGTGCAGCGGAAGAAATGGCTCTTGGGGGCAGTTTTAGCTGGGAAACGGAGGTGCTTTTTGGAGGTGCTGCTCTCGCTCAGCAGCAGGTGGTTATACTGCCACGTAAGGAACAGGACTCATTTTTGCTGTGCTCTGTACAGCTACAGAGCTGCGCTTTCCGTCGCTGGGAAGAGGCTGTAGGTGGTACTTGGGAACTGGGGGGATTTTGTGTAATACTCGTTGCCAGTGTGTAGGGAGATGCTGCTCCGCATGGCATCGGGGCACAGCCAAGGGACGGCGGGCACTGGGAACAGCAGCCGTGTCCCAAATAGGTGTTGGAAAACTTCTTCACCAAGGGCCCTTAGGAAGATCTGCGTGAAGCGAGACGGAAGCCAGGCACACTGGGGGTTTTGGAGCTAGTGGGGAGCTTCCTGGCGTGCACTGGTGAATCCAGATCACGGTTTTGGCGTGCCCATCCCCGAGGTGGCTCACCGATGACAGCGTGGTGATGCCTGAGTCGAGAATGTTTCCGCATCCTTACTGCTTGAAGTGGGCATTTCGCAGCGGCTGCTCGTGTTCCAGGTGTTGCCACGCGAACAGCGGGCGAGGCCTCACTGGTTTTGTCTCCCGCAGGCTCCTGGATGCCTATGACGAGCACCAGGCGCTTCTGAAGGAGCAGGATTCTTTGAAAAGGAGAGCGGAGAACGGGTGAGGGGTCTGTGCGCCCGAGGGCGCGAGCTGGCGCGACGGCTGGCGCGGGGGGCTGGCACACGGGAGAGCTAAGCAGGCAGGAACTCTGGCCGTGGGCAGAAGCGTTTTGCTGTCTCGGTCTGAAACGCAGAGCGCGAGGCTCCGCTCGTTCTCCGAGTTGCTCCTGTACCCTGGTCGCACAGGGCACCACGGTGGAAAGCGGTGTGTGCCCGTCTGTCGTGGTTTACTCCCAGCTGGCACGTAACGTTACGGTTAAGGTATTAAACATTCTGGCACGAAGACGTGCTCGGAATGTGCGCCGAGGTCCCGTTTGCTCACCAGTGCTCCCCTGGCAGGTCAGAGGAGCCGGATGAGAAGAAGATGCTCACAGA
>NW_010255388.1:0-651 GCF_000690775.1 Eurypyga helias | reverse complement strand
ACTGGGCGTCTCGGGATGGGGAATTGGAACGGCCCGGCCGCTGGCTGACACTGCCAGCGTCGCTTAGCCCTCGGTGCGGCTCTGTGCCTCAGCCGCTCGCGTTGTGCCGCCTTTACCGCCGGCAGGTAACGCTGCGGCAGCAGTTTTAAAAGGCCTAAACCGTAAAAATCACGCCTTGCGAAGCACCGGCTTTTTAAAGAGTTTCATGCACTGATTGCTGCTGCCGCCTTCAACTGAGGGAGACGGACCCCCCGGACGGACGAGCTTTGCCTCTTCCCCACCTCCGTAGGGCCCGTGGTTCTCGGCCTCCCGGCACGTGTTTACTGCGTCCTCTGGTTCTTCTGTTCTTGGTCATTCTGTGTAGTTACTGCTTCTGACGGTCCATGGCTACTGCTGAGCCTTTAAAAAACCGTCATTCTGTTCTGCCAACCATATTAATGGGCGGAAAAAAAAGTTTTGCCTCAGAAAGACGTGGAACTCCGCGAGGCAATGTCGATGCTTCTCAGACAAGGAGCGCGTGCGCTCGTACGCGCGTCTGGAAAGCTCAGTTCCTCCAAGTAACCGCGGCCAAGGGTGGCGAGAGGTGACCAGGCTGTGACTGCTGGTTTCAGGGAAGCTGGCAGAACCCTCACCCCACAAAAACCAAGGGGG
>NW_010255387.1:262-16757 GCF_000690775.1 Eurypyga helias | reverse complement strand
GAAAGCCAGTTTTGCCATAAAACAAGGTAAGGTTAAGGGACCTGCACTGGAGATCCAGCTCCTAGCAGTAAAATGGCAAGATAGACGTTGCCATATCTCGATGGACGTGATCAGCAAAATGACAGCTATGTCCCCACCAACGAGCAAAAAGGAAACACAAACTTTCCTAGGCATTGTGGGTTTCTGGTGGATGCACATTCCAAATTACAGCCAAATTGTAAGCCCTCTCTATGAAGTGACTCATAAGAAAAACGATTTCAGATGGGGCCCTGAGCAGCGACAAGCCTTTGAACAGATCAAACGGGAGATCATGCATGCAGTCGCCCTTGGACCAGTCCGGACAGGGCCAGAGGTAACGAATGTGCTCTACTTTGCAACTGGTGAGAATGGCCCTACCTGGAGTCTCTGGCAGAAAGATCCAAGGGAGACCCGAGGTCGACTCCCAGGATTTTGGAGTTGGGGATATAGAGGATCCGAGGTCTGCTACACTGCCACCGAAAAAGAGATACTGGCAGCTTATGAGGGAATCCGAGCTGCCTCAGAAGTGGTTGGAACTGAAGCACAGCTCCTCCTGGCACCTCCACTACCAGTGCTGGTCTGGATGTTCAAAGGCCAAGTTTCTTCTACACATCATGCCACTGATGCTACATGGAGTAAGTGGGTTGCCCCGATCACAGAACAATCTCCAATAGAAAATCCCAGTCACCCAGGAATCTTGGAAGTGATCATTGACTGTCCTGAAGAAGCAAAAATTTCAGAATATCACCAGAGGAGGAGGTGACATGCTGAAGAGCCCCCTGTGTATAATAAATTACCAGAAAATGAGAAGCGATATGCCCTGTTCACTGATGGGTCCTGCCACATTATAGGGAAACATCAGAGGTGGAAAGCTGCTGTGTGGAGTCCCACATGACAAGGTGCAGAGACTGCTGAAGGCCAAGGTGAATCGAGTCAGTTTGCAGAGGTAAAGGACATGCAGCTGGGCTTTGGACATTGCTAAATGAGAGAAATGGCCAGTGCTTTACCTCTATACTGACTTGTGGATGGTAGCAAATGCCCTGTGGGGGTGGCTACAGCAGTGGAAGCAGAGCAACTGGCAGTGGAGAGGCAAACCCCTCTAGGCTGCAGCATTGTTGCAAGATATTACTGCCCAGTTAGACAACTTGGTCGTTAAAGTGTGTCATGTAGAAGCCCACGCACCCCAGAGTCAAGCCACTGAAGAACACTGATACAATAAGCAGGTGGACTGGCAACATAAAGGTGAGCTGCTTTTAGCCCAGTGGGCCCATGACACCTCGGGCCACCAAGGGACAGATGCCACATACATATGGGCTCGTGACCAAGGGGTGGACCTGACCATGGACGCTATTGCTCAGGTTATTCATGAATGTGAAACATGTGATGCAATTAAACAAGCCAAGAGGCTAAAGCTTCTCTGGTATGGGGGATGATGGCTGAAACATAAACATGGGGCGGCCTAGCAGATTGATTATATCACACCCCTGCAAACCCACGAAGGCAAGCCAAGCGACAGCCTTTCCCTCATCTGCTAAGCATGTCACCTTGTCAAAGAAAATCAGGTTTGTCAGCAGGACCTGCCTTTCATAAACCCATACTGACTGGGCCTGATCACCTGGTTGTCCTGTATATGCCCCATGATGTCACTCAAGGTGATCTGCTCCATAACCTTCCCTGGCACTGGGGTCAGGCTGACAGGCCTGTAGTTACCCAGATCCTCCTTCTGGCCCTTCTTGTAGATGGGTGTCACACTGGCTAACCTCCAGTCAACTAGGACCTCCCCCGTTAGCCAGGACTGCTGGTAAATGATGGAAAGTGGCTTGGTGAACACTTCCACCACCTCCCTCAGTACCCCGGGTGGATCCCATCTGGTCCCATAGACTTGTGTGTGCCTCAGTGATGTAGCAGGTCTCTACCCATTTCCCCTTGGATTATGGGGGCCCTATTCTGCTCCCTGTGGGTTTTTGGTGTTGTTTTTTTTTTATCCCCTCTCAGGAGCACAATACAAACTCAAAAAAAGTCAACTGCATTTTGTGTTAAGCATAACAGCTTCTGTTTTGCAGAAATACAGAGAGAAAAATTGCAACCATTAATTGCAGAAACTTTCTAACAGTGAAAACTAACTAATCACCTATGGGTATACTGTGAAGGTTAGTAAACACAGCACACATTAGCTTACTTTATTTCAGGAGTAACAATTTCTGCTGCTAAACTGTCTGAAGGCTCTTGTCTTCCCAGAGGCATCAGTCCTGGATTAAGTAAAAAATGTAGCAAGCAGATCAGTAACTTTCTTTAAAAAGACCAGAAGTAAACATAGTTCTGAAGTTTACAGTTTTAGAGTAATGCTAGACAATGGAAAATAATACTAAGTCAGGCTACAGCAAGAGAGAGAGACAAGCACAATTTCATTGTGAGAATAATCATTATTTCTGTCTTCATTCTGAAGCAATTTTGTGGTGTATTTTCTGTTCATTAGCTTATCAATGATCTACAAAGCTGTGCAGTATAACACCTAGAAATAAACTGCAACACATGAAACATCATACACACATGATAAAACTTACCTCTCTAATGAAAATTAGAAATTATAGTTTTCAAATGCTTACAGATTTATGAATAGCTGAAGCAGCATCTCACTACTGATCTTAGAAGAGCTTACATTCATTCTGTGCTAAACAAAAGCACACACAATACTCTCCAGAGACGTCATGTAAACTTCAGAAAAGATGCATTTAATCTCCTTATTTGTCCTTTACCTGTTGTGGTGAGTTGACCCTCCTGAGCTTGTACACATCTAAGCTCTTCAATAGTTTCTTTCAAAGAATCCCTTTCTGTTCTTAATCTCTGAATAATTGGAAAGAGAATGAGTATTAGATTCAGCACTATAATCCACCTTTAACTGTACACAAGTAACCAAAAGGCACTGCCATCAACACTTCAAAAAAATATAATACAAGTCTAGAGATGATCTTCAAATAAAAAAATCTCAGTCTACTGCATAACAGAAAAACATAAATATTATATATTGCACAAGAACAGAAAGATTGTTATTTGTTATTACACTTCTGGGGGTAAAAATATCAGGGTATAAGCTTACAAAAATCAAGATATTAGTGACACAAAGCTCTGGTACCAGGTAGTAAACAGCATCCACTGGGGCCACTCAGCCATCCTCTTTTTCCCCCTTATCGAGACTGATTTTAAGGGAAAGGGAAGTGAATTAAGAGACTCTCACCAAGAAACCAAGGTATATCCAGGAGTGAAATTAAAAAAAAAGCTGAGTACACAGTCATCATAAAAAACTGCATTAACTTAATTTTCTTTGTCTTTCAACAGTGGAAGTGTGAGCAGTATTTCCATATGCCCTTCCTCCTGTTTGTTAACTGGCCTTGGCATTCACTAGCATCTTAGTTATGGAAGAAAAATAGTGACTTGAGGCTCAGTCTAAAGAGAAGAGAAGAACAGGACTGGACCACCTTGGGATCTACACAGACGGGCTCTTCAGTCACATCAGCCAAATACTCTCCTGATTTGGCATGAGTCACGTTTTGGCAAAAAATAAGAATCCACAGGTAGCATCAACTTTTAGTCCAGAAGGTTCCCAAGATTCAAAAGTGAGAGGATAAAATGTCAAATATGTAAAGATCCAAGTTGTAGTTTGCTCCAGAATGAGACATATCCAGTATTACTAAATGGTCCAGGACAGACCACTGGTCTCTGTAGGTATGGCGTGGTGCTGGCTGACAGCTCCTCGCGTTTCATCCTATTAAGTTCAATTCAGATGTATTTTACATTTCAGCCCACATGGATCCAGGACTTGGAATCACTTTGGCAAAGAACATTTTGGTGAGGTGAACAGAAGCTTCTGCTATATTTCTGAATCCTGCCAGGTGCAACTGTCAGTGCAATCTGAGTGAATTGTACATTCTGTTAGCACTGAAAGCTGTTTTGCACACACCGCAGGTCAAAAGACTTTTTACCATAAATGCTACAGAAGAAGAGACACACAGAGGAGTGCTCCAACTCAGCAGCTGAAAGCAAGGATTCTGCAGTCTGCTGTCATCAGTTAGAAAACACCAAGTTGATTTGTCAAATGCCAGGATATTTTAATGAATAGAAAAAGCTCTAGGGCTTCACTTGTACATTGCAGACAAAGTCAAGTCATCAAATTATCTTACTACTTACCATAAAACACCGCACAGAGGTAAAATTCCAAGCTATATAGCTGAAGATACCAAAAACACTACCACACTTTGCCAAAACATAAAGGCAAGCACAGAATCTATTTCAGTAACTGTTTCCAAAATATAACTGACAACGTACCACTATATAGCTTGTGAGCTGTGGTGGGCAACACTACTGATATGTATGTGACAACAGGGAACAGAAAAAGTAGGTAACACGGGTAAGGATTCACTAATTCAACTGTTGAGAGACTTCAGCTGAAATCTACTTCTCATAGATGCATATCCATTCAAAAGAATGTATTGAAAAATAACATTTGTCCCCCCCAAAAATGCTGCTTGCCTCAGCAGCAGCATTTAAAACAAAACTACACGACAATGGCCTGCAATTCAGATCCTTTGTGCAAGATGAAACGGTCCACCAAGCAATGGGTAAGCCACAGACACAACCTTACCATTGTCACACACAAAAAAACTCAAAACCAAACTTTAAATACGGAGCAGGAAAGAATGCCAAAACTTAGAACAAATACAGTTACTATGGGCATTCCAATCTGAACTGAAGGGCAGATGGAAGTGATATTGAGGACAAATGCCTACGATAGTTGAAAAATATTAAAAAAATACAGAAATCAAGAACCTATGAATAGAAAATAACTGAAAACTTTCAGTTCAAATGGTAATCAGGTGCAGGTGCTGAAAATTTTGGAAAGAAGTGGACAGGAAGTATGACTATTGAGGGAAGAGCCTATAGAGATTCTGACTGATGGATAGACAGACTTACACGTAAAGCAAGCCTAAGAAATTGTTAACTCGAAGTGGTGGCCTTGGTTTGAGGTAGTCTGAGGCACCTGCGTATAGACTCCTAAGAAACAAGTTGAAATAAACTGGTGAGAAAACAGTGTGCAAGGGAAGTCTGAAGGATCAATCTTGGTAAAAGAAGACAGAGCAATTAATTGCAGAGTCACTAGCAGCGAACAACAGAGAGGAAGGGAATAGGCTGGTATCCATCCTGTGTGTTCCACGATGGCAATACAAGACAGATTAACAAGGAGCTGTCATCAGAGGCAAGATCGCCACAAGGGACACATCACTACACAACTCCTAATCTTCTTGCTGCAGTAGTCATGACTCCATGAAGAGAAACATGCTGATGGTACCTCAAAGAATGCTTCAGAAAAAAATGCAACATGAGTTTAGTTCTAGGACGATACTGCAGAAACCCTACTTTAAACAGTTTTTCAGAATACATTACAATTACCCTAGGTATTTATTAACCTTCTCATGGTAAATGGTGAGATAGGAAGGCTTTTCCTCTTAAAAATGGGTTGCATATGTTTTTGTACAGTCACTTTATTACATGCTGTACAGCTCTTAGGTTTAAAAAAGATCTTCTACACAAACATTAGAAAATTTTAAGTGAAAAAGGATTTCCTAATTTAAAAAGCTTGCTGTAAATGGCTAGCTATAATTACCATACCTCTGTGTTATAAAGGACACAAAGTTGCTATCACTACTACCAAAAAAAGAACACTTTGGCACTTACATCTTTTTCTTTTTGGAGGCTGTCTACTTTTTCTTTCAGTCGTTTGCATTCATAATCTAATTTATCAGCTTTCTTGGATTCTTCAGATAACCTGTTTTGTAGTTCAACTGCCTGTGAGAACAAGAATCAATAATTTGTCTGCAAATATTAATATTAAAACAAAATACACAAGACAAAGTAGCCAATTACCATGCACCACGAGTCATGTTGTAAACAAGTTAAATAGTTACTTATAGGACACACTAAAAACTGCTTTCATCCAGTTGTTCTGTTTCAGCAAAACCAACAGCATTCAAATATTTGGTCTTAGCACAGGCACAAGAAGTAAAAACTGTGAAGCATCTAAAATGAAGAATTTAAGCCCAAGCATGGTTTACAGATAAAAGCTATTCTATGGATCAAAGAGCTTAGGAAAAGTAGAAAAAATGTCCTGCTTTCTGAGAAGCCTAGAGAAAAGGAAAAAAAAACACTCTGAAGAAAGCAAATTATCTACACCTTTTGTAAACTCTATTTCGCAAGCCTCACTCAGAAGTCAAACACCAGTTTATGCAGTCAGGAAAGGTTTCTTAACCTGAGATTTTCCTAATAATTTTTAATGTACTAAAGATTCAGCCACACGCTCATAAACAGTTCAGAAGTTCCTTACTTCAGAAGGAAACACTGCTAACAAAATCACATGTATACCTTCAAATGCAGATCAGTAAAGGGCTTTTGAAAATTAAATGAGCAGAAATCCGAAAGCTGAGCAGAAACAATCAGTGAACGAGAGGCAAATCAATGAAGGCTTGCCTTTTCAAAACTCACAGCCTCTCAGAAAAGGCTCATTCTCAGAACATGAGTAAAGCTCATAATGCAGAGAGCAGGGAAGCAAGTAATCTGCATAAAAACTGACCTGCAAACACAAAAGCTGAATGAAGACTCAGCTGAAGATGTTCATCTGCTTCTGAAGCAATTCAGAAGAAGACTTTTTCATGGCTTTCAGATTACAGAGAAAGTGATTAACTTAAATTGTGAAGCAAAGCAGTAACCATATTACATTAAGACTGCCTATTTTTTCTAATTATCTTTTATTTTCAACATGTATAGCTATAGTAAAATAACTACCAGAAATAGAAATCTGCATGATCTTAAGTCTTAGAGAAGGACTTTGCTGCTGCTGTTCTTAAATTAAAGCTGCAAAAAAAAGGTCAGGCCCGTCATTTCTGAAATTATCAGGTTAAAAAACTGTATCAAAATGTTAGCTATGAAAATATTTTATTCCTCAGATGTGACATCCTTCACTGGGGCTATCAGAAAAACTGTAGGTAAAAAAAATGCAGGCCTTCACCCGTTTCCTCGTGATTGTGCCCCGACTTGCAAAACAGGTATATTTTCACCTCAAATGGAAACAAATGCATTAATGTTTGTAATCACTCATGCTATGGTAATGATATGCAGAAAAACCTTGCAGGAAATAAATTGTCTTGCATCAGGACTTGGGAGTGCAAAGAAAGATATATAGCTACATGGTATCAAGAAAGAGTAAAAAAAAAATAATTAACTGTCATCACATTTACTGAGCATTATCTGATGTGTGGAATGAGTAAAGCAGGAATTTTGCAGCAAAGAAAAGCCAGACACTGTTAAAAATGTTATCAGAATGCACATGCACAAAGGGGCTGAATTAAAATTACAAAAAATAATTCTGAAGTCTTCACATTTCAGTCTTTCATGCTGCAACAAAAAGTTTCTTTAAAAATGCTTGTGCTTGCTGTGAACAAAAACTCTTACACAAATAAATGCTGTTACATCTCCCAGCACAACACATCATGACTAACCTCATCTCACACAAACTGCTGGGTGGGGTGAAGATACGATTTTCTTGCAGACAACTACAGGAGTTTAAACTAAGCATGTACATTTGCACAGCACAGGGCTTCTCAGCCAAAGAAATAATTCCTCTGACGGCATCATCACAAGTGAGGTTGGACCCTTCACACACCAGACAAGACATATTCCACTACAAGGGCACACCTGTGCTCAGCTCTGAGATAACATCAGAATCCTTACACCTGGCTTAACTCTTATAGCACAATTTAAGATTCTGAGAAATTAATCTTGTGACAGTTGATGATTCAGAGGCAGGTCTCAAAAGAAGCCTAGCCTTGGAGACACTGAAGGCAAACACACTGTTGGTTCATTTTGAGGCACTGTGGTCAGGTGATGAAAACTCACATCTGATACGAGACACCTGAGGTTTACTCCAGTCTCATCCAGCAGAACAGTTTTGTACAAATCAACAGCTCCTCAGACATGAAATCCTATCCATAAAACACAGGGAATGTTCAATAAAAGGAGGAGTACTTTTGCAGCACAAATGATGGGACTGCCCCTTCCAACATCCTTACTGTTGGTGAAGTAAGAACAATCAGATGCAGATGTCGAGGTTACACAACTACATCACATGCTCAGTTGTTCTAAGGAGTGAAATATTTGTTACCAGTAAACATGATACTACTCATATGTGAAAGGCCATTGCTTTCTACATTTACCCTTCAATTGTCTGTTATTTCATCATTGTTCTTGTCTGAGTTCTGTACTTACAATTAGCTCATAGAGGCTGCAGCTGGTTATCTTAAGACTAAGATGGCCAAGTGCAGGGAAAAAGCTATCAAGTCTCACGGACACACATTGCTCCCAGGCTTGCAGTGATATTCATGGTTGTTTCTGTATTTTTATTCTGCTGTAAGCTGACATATAGGGACCCCTGTGCCATGATCATTAGAGCTTATGAGCAGGCAGAAATACAGTGCAGGCACTACTGCTTTACTGAACCAGGGTCTGTCTGGCCCTGTAACAAGAATCCCAGGATGATGTCATGTCGATGTAGTGTAGAAGCAGAGAGAAGATTAAGCACATCTTCCACATTTACATAAACAGGATCACATGGCACTTTTATAAGCAGGAGGATAAACAGATGCCTTTCACTCCAGAGAGTGTGCTGGTGACACATTTTGTATTCTGCTGCATCCATATACACAACAGGGATGATACACATCCTACTCTCTTCATAACTGGACAAATACAGACATATCAAACTAACCAGAACTTTAACAAACAAGAGGTTGCTTAACCACTTACCTCAGCTGTGGTGCTTTCCTCAGTGTTAAAAATTGGTAAGTGAAGAGTGGATAAGTTTTCTGAAAGCAGAGGCTGTAATTCAAGCCCCACTACTGAATATACATTAGGAATAATTTGAGAATAAACTTATCTGCTGATTTTTTAAAAGTAAGAAATACTGCTTATTGGCAAACTAATGTGAACGTGAAATACTGGTAAGAATTGGAAGAAAGGAGAAGAAAGGTAGTACCCACAAAACATGGCAGTCTTCTAAACACGAGTAGCTGTTTGTTCATAATTTCTTTTTTACTTTGAAATATTAGCCATGTTCTGAAGAGAAAGTGTTGAACACTACAGAGAACTGTTGCATTGATGGTGTCTGTTCTTACCTGTCTCTTGTATGTTTCCAGCTGACTGCGTGCTGCATTGGCCTTCCTTAGTTCTTCTTCCAGGCTCACAGTATTTTGCATATACATTGTATTCTTCTCTTCCAAGAGTTTCACTTGTCGACGCAAATCACCCAGGTCTTCCAATTTCTTTTTGTATGACTCCACCTGGCTTTCTAACTTGGCTACTTTATCGGAAGAATGCCTGGAGGGACAGTTGCATCAAATTTGTACTCTGAAAACTAACAAAATTGAAATGTCCTGATGCTTCCTCAGTATTCTGCCCTAATGAAGAATACATTCTGGGACATCATGGGGAGGATGAGAAAGCAGTCATATCCTCACATTACTAATGTTTTCAGTTTTAACTTGTCTGCTTCCGTCCCATAACTATTTGTCAAGTCAGAGAGCTGCTAATGGAGGTACTTTCAGACACTATCACTCTTCGTAATACAGATGCCTGATCAGCTTCCAATCTTAAAATAATAGTTAAAGCACCTTCACTCCCACCCATTTACTTTCAATTCCAAATCAATCCTCAGTCCTACATTTTACAAGGGTAAAGAATAAAATTTTCTGCCCTTCAATCTGTTTCAATTATAGCCAGGAAGAAAACCATAAAGATCCATTTCCTGGCCAGCATATACTTGGTGACACAGAAGTACCTTAACAGCTTTGGAACCGGATTCCTTCTAAAAAACCCCAAAACATCAGGCTCCATTCTTAACATTTCAGAGTTTTTCAGTTCACCTAGTGCACTGCCAGGACAGCAACAGCCCTTACCCCAACTATCCACAGCCTCGCTACTATAACTGTCCCGAGTTTCATTTTAGAACAAAACCATCTACAGATTCAATTTCCTGTGAAATCTGGAGAATCCCACAGAACTGACAGTCAGTCTATAGGACACTGGGGCAAGCCACATCTCCTTAATCCTCACTGAAGTGCAGAGCCTCTCTCTTTGAAGCCATGCTGTCCACACAGTTTATGGAATTATGCAGCCTGATGGGCTCATGCCTGATACTAATGACAGAGGAGGCAGACATACATAGCTTGGGTAGAAAGCTGCTGGTGAATTAGAAAAGGTAGTATTAAAGTAAGTCTTGCTAGACTTGCTAGAAAGAGTGACACAGGTGGGTAGCGGATAACTGTTCTGAATGGCCCATGGCAGCAAGACGCCACCACTGAAGAGTAACGTTCCATAGTAAAAGGGGCTGCCTCACGCTATAAACCCCTAGCATCATCAAATCATGACAACTTTGGGTGCTAAAATCCAGTGGAATAGAGAGCTGTAACAGATGTTCATACTAGCATCATACGATGAAACAAAAGCACCAGCCAAAGACCAAATAAGGCAAATGCAAGAAAAGAAAGGGTCTAGCTCCCAGATGAGAACAGATGACCAAGTCATAACAAAGGTGAGTAAAGAATACTCAAGAGACCAGTAGGTGACTTGTTATGACCATGAGATGGTGTAGGTTTTCTAAGATTACTAACAGTAATTGATTAGGCACATAACAAATAAGTAATCTACTTAAGCAGAATTGTGTGGTGGACTGCATACTTAACTGGTGGATCCAAAACAGCCTTCTCATTAAGAAAGCTTTTGTATCTTATATTAAAACTATTTAAACAAAAGCTAATAAACAAATTATATGGATTAAAAGTTACTAGTTTGAAAAGGGTTAATGGAACAGAGTTTACCTGAGTACATCGATCTCATCCTTCAAAGACTGAGCCTCCTCTGCCAGTGCAGTAAGCTCTTCTGTTTGTTGTCTCAATTCAGCAATTTCCTTCTCTAGTTCTTCACAGCGTATTCGATAGTCATCTTTGGCAGCTTCTAATCTGTAGAAATGAAGTAAAACAGAAAACAAATTCTCAGCTTGAGCCACAGTTACCTTTCCTGCTCCTCATCCTCTCTAAAAACACATGAAACTGCCTTCTGGTGCAGTGAAGGAGAACAGCAACCCAATGTTCTTATTCAAAAATGTAGAAGCAAACTGAATTTTTAATGGTCCCAATTTGACATCAGTCTTTATATTTGGAAGATCATAAGGTAATGTATGTTCTCAGACATGCAAATCCTGAGTTTCATCTGTCACAGTAATTTTTCACAATGGAAGCTCAAGCAGAAATTTCCACCTTTTTCCATCGTGATGCATAACAGAGTTGGAACATGACATCTTCATTCTAAGATTCTGATCAGCTGTTTGACTCCTATACACCTTCAACAATATTGAACTGAATTGTCAGATGTTCTAAAAGCTGTAGATCTCTCAAAGTTGCTTCATTTATTTACTTACTTACTTATAAAGATCCTGTGCCTGTCAGTACCTCTGAAGAAGTTATACATTTATTTATCTACTTAGCCTGTAAAGAGCTCAGAACAAAGTTTCTGGAGTGAACTACTTACATAAAGCATACACAGGCAAACCTGCATTAACCTGGTAGTGAACAAAGGGAATAATTAAGAGAAACTTTCTCAAAGTATTTTGAGCAACTGGAAGAGGACACAACCTAGAACATGGAGTCCTATTGTGATTTCGATCTGAAATTAAAATTATAAAAAGTATTCTATCCATTGGTTCAAAGTGTCCAAAAACAACCTACAACTCTGGAGACAAAGGATAGTCAGCAGGTCGTCTAAACCCTATACAACAAATAGTCAGATCTTGATAGAATGGAACTGTCAAAGGACATAAAGAGGCAAGACTGGGAGAAAAACTGCTGTACCACACTGGGCATCAGTTAAGCTGTACAGATACCCTGTTTGGTCAGGTGGAGCTGGAGAAGGAACACACACAAATTGCCATTTGAAACCGCAAGCCATGAAGGCAGGGGAAGGAGGTAAAGGAGGTTGGGTGATGAGTCTCACAGGTGAACAGGGTTTGGAGGAAGACCTTTCGAACCCAAAACTAGAGTAACAGGCAGTGCAGATATCTACAGGGAGAAAGTGTGGTCAAACAGGAATTAATAACAGACTCAGGTAGGAATCATTCCAGACCATGGAGACGAATAAGAAGAGATAAAAGGGAACAGCGGAGAAACATCACATTATTCCTTTACAGCGTAGATGTATAGAAAGAATAAAACCAGGCACGAGCTGCTGTGAAAGAGAAACACTAAACATTCTTCAGAAAAATGAAGGAAGTGGGTGTGTCTGAACATGCAGGGTTAGCAAGAAGTGGAAAAATGGCAGGACAGATGAAAAAGGAATGTTACATGGCAGCAGGCTTAAGAATTAGAAAAGGGCAACCAGAAGAGAACAAAGAGAAGAAAAAATGGCAGTGTAAAGCAACACCATTGTTTCACTCACAGAAGTACATCATCTTTTCATTCTTGTTGCTGAAGTGGATCAGCTTTCTTGAGCAGAGTAGGCTTACACAGCCTGAAAGCAACAGTCCAAAGGACCAGGAAGGATATTTAAAGAGGAACTGCATTTCCACGTGTTGAAGAAATGCAAAGCTCACTTGCAGATAACCTTCATCTTTCAGATACAAAACAATTTGTTTTTAAACTCAGAGAAGGACAGATTTTGCTATATAGTATCACCTGTAGTACTGCCCATAACAAACCTTCAGCTAAGAATTCCTACATCTTAAAAATACAGTCAGAATAACATACATAAAGGAAAGCATGATACTCTTGATTTTCACTGATTTTGAAAAACATCAGTGAAATGATTGCACACAAACAATTCAAAGTAACTTCACAGAGTAGAGAGTGACATGTATACAGCATTTCAGCATTAAGAAAACATCTTTTTTTTTAATGCTGGCTTGTAAAGAGGCAAATTATAACACATCACTGTAAAAACTTTACTGCTGTAGTTATACCACCCATTATACTAATTCACAACTGTCAGCAAAACTGGAAGTATGCACGTCATGTCTGCTGCCAGCTACAAACAAACAGTCTAACCAAGTGTAGCTTTTCTACCTAAATGTTTCCTCTTGGAGTTGTTCTAGTTGTGTCTGCAGCTGCAAGTGCCTACGACCTGCAGGGCTGTTGGGATCTTCAATAGAATCAGACTGATTTAAACGTTCCATCAAAATCTGGTTCTCAGCGAGCAAGCTGCTCTTCTCCTCCTGGAGGGCTGCAACCTGTTGCAATAAAAGCATAAATTGGAATAATCGAGCTATCCAGCTAGAGAGCATTTTTTTTTAATGTCCATAATAAAGTATCAACACAACCCACAAATGAAAAGAAAGGTTTCAATAATCACATTTCACAAGAATATATCATAACATTAATAGCCATTCAATTGTTACGTGATGTAATCAACAGATTGCAACATTACAGGCTGTTAACGTTTTCTGTATGGTAAATCTATTAACTGTATTTCACATGAGTATCTGAAGAAAACATAATAGTTATCACAAAAGATAACTACCTTTACAACAAAGTCTGCATACTTTCACAACAAATAAAACTAGCCCTCCCCATTAAAGCTTTTATAACTGATTTTCAAAAGAAACAATGCCTACAAAACAGGAACACAGTCTGTAAGATGACTCAATTTCCGCCAGTGGTGTGAAAACAGGCAGTAGTGCAGCACTATGGGTTTGTGCAACTCAAACAACACCTGAAGCATGGGTTCATATATTACTAACTAATACAGAGTTAACACACAGGAGAAGGGGGGGAAGAGAGGGCATATGAACATCTCAACAAGTGGAAATGCTTCAATAAGAGCTTGAATCATCAGATACACCAAAAGCGGTCATCACACACAAATCAGCTTCATTAATTCTAACAGTTACTGAACTGCTTGGCAAAAGCCTGAATTACACTCCAAAGTGGGGTTGCAATGGCAATGCCTTTCTGGATGATGTACACTTGATTTACACAAAGGTGTATTCTAAATCAATACACAGCTCATAAGACCCACAGTAGCTTCTCACTGGAATGTAACTCTTAACTGAAACTGTTATAGCAGCATAAACTCTCTCAGCTCTCTAATGCAAGAGTTGAAACACCCAGCTCAATCCCTTCCCACCTGAATGGAAAAACGTTTTGCTGGTATGAATCATCTTAACACTGGCAACATTGCATCAAGGTAAGAAACAATGAAATTCACTCTGCTACCACAAGTAAAGCAAAATAGTTACAGCTCAATTTTCATCTCTTTTAAAAATTATGTTTGCACATTATATTTCTTGTTTTCAGCTGCCTAAAAATGAACACATCTCTTTCCCACTTCAAAATTAATATGTACAATATAGCAAACCTACCTGCATATCTAACTCATGACATCTCTGGGAAATTTCTTCTTTTGTTGCTAGTGCTTCATTTAATTCTTCTGTAGTTTTCTTCAGCTGTCATAAACAACAAACATTTATATCTTCACCACTTTCTGTGAAGTGTCTAAAATATTCTGAAGTACATGACTGTGAAATTACTTTTACATTTAGGTAATACATTAGTTTTTTGAAAACTGAGGCAATTGAGCTCTTATAAAGAATGAAAGAAGCATATATGATTACTGTTTAGTTTGTGTGACAGTAAAAAGTAATATTTGGTCTTACAAAAATACATTAGAATTATCACATCTATTATGAATTGAGTCAAAATATCCTGAAGAACTTGGTCCTGAAGAAGTCATCAACTCTGTATGCTGAAAAAAATTGTCAATACCACTTTTCTTTACGGATGCAAAGAGTGCGTAATTTCAGTTTTCAATCTACTTTTCAAATACAGAAAGGACCGGATGGTGAAATACAGGGAATGGACAATTAGGGTAAAATCTCTCTAGTCACTGCAAACTAGTCTTACTGCAAAACAGGAATACAACTAACTTGGTGAGAGAGAAGCCTAGCCTTCTGAAAAAGGGCACTGAACCTTGTAAGCAGTGTGAAATATTCAGATGCTACCCTTCAAAGACTTTATGTGCAAGGATAAGTATCTTGCAAGTATGCATATGAATGCAAGTTAATGTAACAAAAAACACAGCTACAAGAAAATTGGTCTGACAAAACAGGTGCATGCATATTATATATCTAGAGATATATATCTGTGTTGTTATATATGACAAATTTTAGATGGGCCTTTTCAAACAGCATCATCGTATCTCATTTTTCCAAGTTTATTTCTCAAGGCCTGTTGACATACAAAAATTAATTCCATCTGCCAGAATTTACCTACTTCTGCACAGAAAGCACAATGGAGGAACACAGGAAGACCAATGAACTATACTTCTCAATTAGAAAAATACTGAGAAGTTGGACAGTGTTATCATGAAGTTAAGATAGTATAAAAATAATTGGGTTTGCATATTCTTTAAATGTGTCAGACAGGGCAGGATTCTATTTGAAAACTTCTCTTGTACATTGTAATAGTTCTCAGGACTGCTTCAAGGATTTTTGAGCCACATCCATGGGGCTTTTTTAAACTGACTTTGGAATTAGGAACTGGCAAAATAAGTTTTATTCAAACACTACATTTTAGTGTTTGGGTTTTCTTTTTTTTTTTCCCCCTTTTTTAATCTTTCTTTCTGAAGACAAAAATATTTGCACCAGTATGCAGTTTTGCTATACTACGTCATACAGCTGAACTTGCGTTCCAGACTGAGTTTTTCTCTCCTTTAAATAGACAAAGTGGATAAACTCAACTTAGAAAGCAAAAGGATTTGAAATACTGAAATTAGTTTTCCACTTGCTATTTGAATTTCCCACAAAACCCTTTCAAGATTAAAGAAAAAAGGCAGACTTCTTAATAAAACAAAATGACAAGGCACTGATGTGCTCTGATTGAAAGAAAAGAAACATCTAGTCTTAGATACCTGCCGATCAAGGTCAACGTAAGCATCATTTCCAACAGAGACTGGAGACTCTTTACTCATCAACTGCAATTAGATTACACTGGATTAGAAAAAGCAAGGATTTATTTTTATATTAACAGGTAAGCTTCAATGAAATACCAAACTTTTTTAAATTTGGGAGCCTAAACCCAACTTCATTCCGAAGTTTTAAAATTCATTTTTATATATGACATATTCAGAAGCAATTACAGAAAGAAATCTTCAGAATTTATAACACTTAAAGCACTATAAAAGAAATCTTACATCATCTGTGTTTATTCTGAAAATGCACATTTTTTACCTACAGTACACTCTGCTAAGCATTTTACTGAAGTGGCATTGGAAGGAGGGTTGCTATGAACACACCATGTAAGACCTGCCTTTAATTTTCCCTATCAGTGGTTTTCCTTTCTGATCACCTGGAAGTTCACATCTATTTATTTATTTATATGTCTAAAGTTGG
>NW_010255387.1:0-215 GCF_000690775.1 Eurypyga helias | reverse complement strand
TCTTGAATTGTCTGTAATTTGCAAGTTTAAAAAGAAAGTCTGTAAAGAGTATTCCTGAAACAGGCACTACAATTCCTTGTATACTAACTTGCTTTATTTCAGGAATGGCTGGTAATGGTTTTAGTCTAGAAAACATTACTTTTAGCTATGACTAAAAAAAAAGAACACTCTCCAAATTGACTCATGTGGTTGCTGGGGCTGTTGCCCACTGACAG
>NW_010255386.1:0-9631 GCF_000690775.1 Eurypyga helias | reverse complement strand
ATTCTGTCCCAGTTGACCTTAGGCTGTTGCTCCAGAAGGGAAGAGGTCTCCCTTAGGTCCATTATCATATATACCAGGTCTACGCAACTGTTTCAGCTGCCTTACGGTCCCTTAAATGGCAGCAGATGCCTATTTTCAGAAAACTGAATCAACAAATAATGTCTGGTAGCGATGAGGAATTCAGGTTGCAAGGTTACATGTCAGCGTGTCATTGTAGCCCAGTAATGAACTCTGCTTCTCATGAAGGCAAATTAGTATGGTGGCTGTAGCATCATGAAGAGGTGGCTCTGGTGTTGTTTCTGTAGCTGTCACGATTGCTGCTACCCAAGGCTTCTCTGCATGACCCTTTCTTGTGCGATCCAAACTTAGCAGTCTTAACATTTAAGTAATCAGTGATGGATCTAAGTTAACTTAGAGGAATGTCTTTGAGATGTGTGAGCTGCTTCCTTCATTTCAGCTGGGAGGTTCTGCAGTACTATTTCTTTTATAATTCTTTCATTATCGAGGTTTTTCACACATAGTAGCTAGTGACTGCCTTTTGTTTCTTTAAAATGAAAAGCTGAAATTTGAGAGGATGAAAGCCCTGGACAAGCTGTTGGTATGTATTCGCTGCTTTCAAATCATGCCAGTACTATCATATTACAGCATTGAGTAAGAGAGAAATAATCCAAGCACCCTCTAACAGCATACCACTGAATCTTAAGAATCTCAGTGTCACGAGTTTAAGGTGCCAAAATCCAAAATCCTCATCAAGTAAAGTCAGTAACATGTTGTTTTTTAATTCCTAGGGAAGAAAAGATGAGTCAGTCCTGCTGAGATATGAACATATGGCTCTAACAAATCTAGGTACTCAAAGCCTGATGCTTCAAGCACTGTGATGATCCTGTAGGATAGTGACACCAAAATAACTTGTATTGCTTTGTAAGAAGATGGTTTTTAGGGTGTTAACATTTGTTATCCCCTACTAATGAAACAGGTTATTGTCTTCTGCCAGCAACGGTCACACAGTCATGCATAACTTGTGTTTATCACAAAGTGAACTGAAGCCATTTAAAGATCTCTGGAATGCATCTCTTTGGTGGCAGAACTGAGGAACAAATGGAAGAAACATAAGCATGTTTCTCCAATGAAGGACTGGCCAAATAAACAGATCATCAATTAAAGATATATCTTCTGTGAGAAGAAGATATTTTGTAATATGTTCCTAAGTTTATTTCTATTGTGCTTTAGTTCTGCTCACAGAGGAGAGCCCTGATGCATGCCTGAGGGAACCAACAGAACACATAAAGATAATTTTTTATTTTTACATATGCCCTAGGTTATGTGCTTACTTCTCAAAGGTAGAAAGAACATCACATGCTTGAAAACAGTGAATTCCAGTTGGAGGCAGCCAAACTTGTCTTAATGTCCACTCTTTTTTTTCCTTTTTCAGAGTATTTTCAGCCTTATTTCATTCTTCATTTTCTGCACCTCTGGCAGCAGATTTGACCCTGTCACACTTTGGGTAAATTCTTTTGCAATCTACATTACCTAAAGCAGTTTTCCTTTGTCTCTCATTGTTAGGTCTTTATTTCTTTTCAGATGTACTCTAAAATTTAAAATGGCAAACTCAAACAAAATGGTAGAGGAACTATGTCTGGACTTTAACAGAACGCACACCCAGACTTTGCAGCTGATCACTACCCCTATTCAGGACGCCACATTCTAAGTGCAACAAGTTTCAACCCCTTTCATTTACTTAAGGTGTCATGCTCTTTGTCACACCTCCAGCTTCCAGCAGGATGTTCCCCTTCCACTTTAAAAACAGAAAAATAAAATAAAGCCAGGCTTGTCTATTCCCTTCCATCTTTTTTTCCATATATATAGGTTTTGATAACAGATTCTATGACCTTACTAGCTTTCATTTCCACTCTAACCTCAAAATCTTATCAGTGATCTCCTATGACTGTGTTTTGGGACATCCGAATAACACATAATACAAGCATCTGGAACATTTTGCCAGTAGTAAGATTTGCAGTAGCATAAGAACTGTATTAGCAATTAAAGAAAAAGATGAAATCTGAATTCTTCATCTCAGCATTCCCAGAGCAAGGAAATACCCCCTAAATTCTGTGGTTCATTAACATGCTAAAAGATTCATAGTTCACTTGTGAAATATCATTTTGTTTAAATAATCTGGGTTAACACTTCCTTGTAACTGCGAAAAGCAGTCCAGAAAGTATGTTGGGAGAATAATAATGGTCCATGGACTAAAAAAGGATTGCTGCTACCACTCTGAGGTACAAGGGTATATGATATGTGCTATTCTCACTCGTTTTATCTCCTTGAGGTAACCAGTGAGAACTGTATGGCACATTATTTATGAAAGTCAGCAGGATCATCTTGGAGCACATTTTCCATTATAGTTAAAACGTTTTTCATACACAGGCTTTATAGACAAACAATAGAAGTATAACCTAACCCATGTCTCAGGAACTGGAATATGAGCAGCCTCTGTCTGACAAAGGCCAGGTCCCAGGATGTTTTCAATTTCTTAGAGAAAACAAAAAACAGGTATTCCTATTTAAAAAAAAAAAAAAAAAATTAAAAAAGGTAGTGATTAGCCTTTTGCTAAATGTCACTTCTTTTACATGAAAATTCTATAAAAAACAGACAACCATTCAGCATTTATATTCTCTGCTTTGGCTTTTGCTATTACACCAAGATTATTACAAAATAAAGGTTAGGCATCCTCATCACAGTCAATTCTGTAATAGTCTACCTTTGGAATACTAGCATGTTTGTTACCCCTTTCTTATCTTGACGTCCTCATTGTTCGCTCCCTATTTCACTCCAGGTACTTACCCTATTTACAACACAACATCTAGGGCCCCTGTTCTCCCAGTGATTCCACACACTCTTTTTAACTCAGTAAAGCCTGCGGGGACAACACAATTCCAATACTTTTAAAGAATCTTGTGTTGCTCACACTGAAGTGAGTGGTAAAATTCCTAGCTCTGGATTAAATCAACACGGTAAGAATTAAACTGTATCACCATATATATGCACTCTTCTGTCTGAAGCTGATATAGTCCACATGCTAGCTACATAAATCCCCATAACTGCCAAAAGCTGAACGAAAACCTACCCAATTACAACTGATATCATATATCTTTCTCCCAAAAGCAAACTCCATCACTTCAGGTAGCATCAGTTTTCAAGAGCTGCCCAAGGGACTTTTCAGTCCAAAAGCCTATTAATGGATTACTCTTGTACACATGAGGCAAAAAATAGCATTGGTATTCTTTACTGAAATAATAATTCTGGTTTTACCTCTCCCACTGCTGACAATTCTCCTCTCTCCCTGTCTTAGACTTACAGCTTCATATTACCTTTTATTCTTTTCATTCCCTTTTCTCACAGTACAGATGACATCTTAATGATACCCTACCCTTCATCTTTCTTACCTTGACTAGAGTTCAGTCTTTCCTCATGATTCTTTAGAAAGCTGCTGTCCAGTCTTTCACTCTGCCACTTTCTTATTACTAATTTTACTGTACTGAATCCTAACTTTTTCCATTTCCAGGGCATCCTAAAAATGAGACTAATAGCTCTCTATTGGCTTTCTTCCTCTCCTGCTAATACAGTCATATCTTCCTATCTCTTACCACATTAGGGTCCACAGCATTCATCTGCATCGCCTGCAGGCTCTACACAGTCTTTAGTGAAGTTCTCATTTCTTCCTTCTCTTTTATGTGTTTTCCACACTCTTCAAATTTTCCACCTCACTCTGTTTGGCACTATTGTGCCTACACCATGCACTGCCAGAAGTGTCCTCCTGTTTATCCGATTTCTGTTCTCCTTCAAATCTCTCTTTAAAATGAACTCCTTACAGATGTTCTGTAACCCTAACCCATGCTTATTAGACACAGCAGAGTCCTGTTCTATCAGATGGGTCAGCAGGCAATATGATTTTGTGATACAGGTAGCATTGCTGTCATCAGAGCTACTTTTTTACACCTGATAGATTTCCACAGCTGTCTTCTCATATTGAACTACTAAGAACTGACTTAGTAGTGCAGAAAGATATTGTCTAGCTCACGGTTGCACTGCACTTCTTTTCACCTGTCTTCTTGAAAACAGAGGACAGAAATGAACACCCTTATTCTAATCATCTATGCCTTTATAACCAGGTCTGCCTTCTGCACTGGTCTCTTTGAAAGGACAGAAAAAGCTCAACTGCAGCACTTTGGAACATTCTGCAGGCAGCATCAGTTTAATTTATACTGAGTAGCTGATGTTGAAGGTTTTTCTAACTGTCAGTCATCCAGGGACAATCCAATCCTGGTACCTGCATGACAGCATTTGACACTCAGCTCAGTTGTCCCACATACAGGTGTCCAGTGCTGCTTGACGTCTCTCAGGTGAACTGAGAAATCCCATGGCTGGTGACACGGGACCTACGGAAGACTTGAGCCCTCTGGAGCAGCAACTGGGGAATATCAAAGGTTGCTAGATACCTCTAATGGGAAACTCAGTTGAGTCTTCAGTGTCTGTAAAGAAGGGCAAGTAACACTATTTTCCTCTAGTTGTAAAATGCAGAGATAACCTTATTTCTTAATTGAGGTGATCTGTGTATGATGACAGGCTGTTTTGCTCCCTCCTAATTGTTTTAGCATTTGATTGCAATACATATGCTCTTCTTTCAACAGCAGATCTTAGATTGCTCTAAACAAGTTAATTATATTTCACAACACCCTTGTGCATTAGGGAAGTATTAACATTCCCATTTTGCAGTCAAGGAAAAAAGGAGAAAAAGAAAGGGTAAGTGGCTTACTGAAGGTTAAACAGTAAGTTAGTGGCAAAATCTAAAGAGGAGCTCCAGACTCTCAAGCACAGCTTGAATTCCCCACAGACCACTAACTCCTACGCTTAACGTAAGGATGATAATAAATGCATGATTTTAAGGTTCCAAACTGCAGAAAGCCATCCTACACCAACGACATCTTTGTGAAAGGACATGGGAACTTGTGTCAAAACTTCAGAGTTCCAGAAGGTCAGTGTGGTGATAAACGTCTACCTGGAAATTCAAAAGGCTTTGACAATTCTTATCACTGCAATGACAGCAAAAAAAACTGCAGGCACAAAGGATGGAACAAGACTGAAATGCTTTTTCTGTCTACTAAAAGCATCGCTTTCTGGGCTGCCAGCGCACACTGCCGGCTCATGTTCAGTTTTTCATCAGCCAGTACCCCCAAGTCCTTTTCCTCGGAGCTGCTCTCTATCCACTCTCCACCCAGCCTGTACTTGTGCTTGGGATTGCCCCAACCCAGGTGCAGGACCTTGCACTTGGCCTTGTTAAACTCCATGAGGTTGGCAGTGGCCCACCTCTGCAGCCTGTCCAGGTCCCTCTGGATGGCAAATAGTCATCCTTTGCTTGGACACCACCCTGCAAGACAGTCATGCTTGGGGATAATATCTGAGCATATTGGAAACAGTCTCATCTACTCTTCCACAAGGAAACAACAATTTTAGGGAGATAATTCGTAGGAAAAAAAATGGTAGTGCTGTAACATCCAGACATCTCAGTCAGGATGAGGGACCCACTGTGTTTTAGGTACTGTATAAAAATACATATGCAAAAAGACTCTAAGCCAATTTTAGCATGGACAACAGGTGGGTGTTACAAACAGCAGGAGGAATGCAGGAAAGTGGAGATGAGAACTACAATTACAAGAATTAATGTCTTCATGTGCTCCTATAAACCAAATCATATATTCTGGTAAGTATAGATGGGAAGTTGTATGAGGTATGAAACTAAAAATTTGGTCTTTCACTGATTTCAGTTATTATTGCCTTACCTGAATTGCACCAAATATGAGACAGAAAAATCAGTGATAGGCAGATAAAATGATTTATGAATGTGTTTATCCATGATGATTCCACCAGTAACACAAATGGCAGGCATGTTTTTTAAAATGTAAGGTGTGGTAGTGTGAGATCCTATACCCCTACACAATGTGTCCAACTCTCCCTAAAACTTGAGGTGCCTGCTTGGGTTTTTACTCATTTCTTGCCCCATTCACTCACTGTATACAAATGCTACAGTTTTTAATCAATATATCTGAAATTCTAGGACATATTTCACATTGGCTTGTTAGGGACAAGTCCCAGTGACTTTTGGGGTAGAGTTTGATCTGCTTGTTAATGGGATTATATAGTTTGATTGCCTGGGATAGTAGGGGACTTCACTGGAGGAATCTGGACCCTATATACTTCCAGGTTCATTAAATATTTGGTTTACCTAGGAAACACACTCAGCAGTTACAGGGAACACGCAGATACACTCTATACCCAAGACAAGTGAAGATGCTACACAACAGGATAAAAGCACAGTTTGGTCTCCATGCCCTGTTTGTTCCAGTTTAATGGCTCAGAAATCAGCCTCCCATTAGCTGTCTGTCAGACACCCTCCCTCATGTCAGTTCTATTCTTTTAAATCTGTTTTCTCCAGAGTCTTTCTATGGTATATTGATCTTTGCTGATGTGAACTAAGAATACCAGTTGTATGCCAGATAAAAGCTACCAACACACTCTAATCTATTTATCTATGTAAATATTTATATTTCAGTCAGCATTATGGAGTTTGAGCATTAATTCATTTCAATAACTATCATTCTGACTTGCGTTCAAACCAGCAACATCATCAGTACCAAGCCAGCCCTATCTCCACAACAAGGGCCCTGGCCTTTAGAAATGTGTATAGTTTCTAGAAAATATTGCCTGGAATAATCATATCTAAACAATCTTTGAGATACCATAGCTCTCACATTGTGGAACTGCTAGCTTGCTTGACAGGAACATCAGTTGATATATTTGAAGTACTGTTAGCACAAGTTAGCACAACTCCTACTAGACAAAACTGTGGAAACTGCACGTTCTCTGTCTGACGGCCAGAACAGGGCACAATCATACAATACACACTGAGATGAGCCCGGAATTTGAGTGTCAACATTAACTGGACATGAGCTCTGCTTTTAATACTTAGAACTCGGTATCCTTGCACCACCAGCGTCATATACATTGATCTTTGTATCCGGGAAAGCTACTTCACTGTTTAACTCCAAGGATATCACGTAGGATGCAAAATATAACATCATTCTTCACATGTACATGAAGAGAACAGACTACACGTGACTGTAAATCTAATCCATTTCAGAGCGCTAAGTGATTTTATGTAATCTTTACTAACATTTGTATCTACATAAATATATTTGCATTTCAAAAAGAATGGAACTCTGATCCACCTTGTCTTCTACCCGCATCATTAATTCTACAGTGGGACTATGTGAGTACAATGTCACTGTACTGTTCCTCTGTTGGTTGAAGAATTGGGCCTTAGTCAACTTTTCCTTACCAGTTTGTTTTTTTCCATTCCACCAAATTTTATCTATTTCCTGAGCCCCTTAGAGAATTAGAAATTAACATATTTTTAGTTCCTTCCTGGCTACGCATTAGCATCCTTGCTGCCTGGCTAACAAAGTCAATACACTGAGGGGAAATAACTGGTAGGATTCTGCAGTCCTTAGCAGGGATGCAGCTTGGCAGAGAGGAAACCTACTGGGTTTGAGGTCATTTACCTGTTACGGTACTCCACATTTTGGACACATTAGTAAATTGCAACCAACCACCTGTTAGATCCATATGCTTTAAAGCTGATTGCCAAGCAAAGGAGCTGCATACAGAATGCCATCAGTATAGCTTCCCATGTGCCTTGTCAGGGAGGGGAGGAAAGGGCTTTTGGCATTAAAAGGCATTTTGCAATATATAAAATGACTTAAAATGAAGCAACAGTAAACACGCATTCAGAAAAATACCTGGGAAGAGCATGGTTTCACCACACAGAATTTTGACCCTAGGATAAGGAATATACTATTATGAAAACAACCTCTACTATCCATGTGTTTGCTGTGAAGCTGAGGGCGGAGAAGGCTGATGTGTCAATTTCAACCTTCACCTAATTAAAGATGTAGTAAGGCTTAAAGTGAAGCTTAATTGTGTATACTATTCAAACAGCACCTCAGGTCTGCTCAGAAGAAAGCCGTCTGTTCTGCTGTATTCCTTCTAGACCAGGAGAAACTGTTTCTAACATTTCATTTTGTAGACATGAGGGCACGGAGGATGACAGACAAATTGACCACTAAAACCAAACCTGCAGAATAAAGATGAATAATCATAGCCCATGCTATCACTTCATACTTCCTGCAAGCACTGCTGTACAGCGACCGGCTGCCAGCAGTTCTGCTGCAAACCTGAGCATATGGCTCCAAGTTGCTCTGCTCCTGTACCAATGCACAGAAATATGACACACCAGTATACAAATTACCAGTAGGGTTTTTTGCAGTCACTTCTTCTGTAGGTTGCATATGAGCCTCCTCCCCGTGCCAGGAAAGATGAGCATTTCATTATGGTCTATTTTAAAATACCACTTGGATCGTTTTATTGAAAACCACTGCACTGGCGTAAATCTCTTTCCACCATCACACACACACACTCCCCAAGGCAGACTCCAAACCGAACTGTAGAGTTAATCTAACTATCCAGTTGGGTTGATAAATTGTTAATAGGACAGAGTAAAGAGTCTAGAGGTCCCTTTGGGCTCCATTATTTAATGTGTATTTTTGTATCATCCATGCTACGGGTTATATTGTACCAGCGATTTGCTCCAGTCGCTTGCCAACAAACATTTGCCACTGAGGAGCCCTGAGCAAGCAGTCACATCTGTGTCCACTCCTCTACCACCCATTTAGCAGAGACAATGATCACCAGAAACAACAAAGGAGGCACAGATAAACAATGCTGCGAGCCAGAGACCACTGCCATCCCAGGCAAGTTTGTCATGAAAACACTCAAGAAAAGGGGAGGGGAGGGAAGAGACATAGCAAATACAGAACTATAAAACTTACACCTAGAAGAGGTTTTATCCACGCACCCACCCAACCCCACATCTGAGGAGCATTTTCTAACGCGCTGCTAGCATTGAGCAAGAAAGACCGATCAGTGCACATGGCAAGCAGACAAGCATCCAGTGTCTCCTCCCATTTGGAGTCAAACAGTCTCCTACGAGTCACTAGACACTAGGAATAATAATAATTGCTGTTATTATTATAGTAATGATAGTAATAGAGAATCACCAACCTCGAGGATCCCAGTTCACCTGTTTTCTTGGAGTCTCGATTGGAAATTTCATCGCTTCCTTTTTGCACAGGGAGGAAAAAGAATTAAATAAATTCCCAACCTTCCTGTCTCAATGCTGCAGTCAAACAAATTAATTTCAAATTATAGGGAGCCTGCGCTGTTGGACTGAGGGGAACTGGTGGTTGCCAAGGAAAGAAATACACAAATAAATCAAAGAAGGTGGGGAGGGGCGCGGAGGGGAGTGGAGAGGTTTGCACCGACGAGGTGAGGAGGGGTGCGGGCACCCCAGCAGAGTGGGGGAAGAAGGGATGGAGTGGGGACCGGAGCGGGTCCGGGGTGGAGTGGGAGCGGCGCAGGCTGACAGGAGCAGCGGGTCCGGGGTGCTGCTGGCTCCTGGGGAGGCTCCCGCAGCCGGCTCGCCCAGCCCACCTGCAGATGTCAGGGTGGCGGGGTC
>NW_010255385.1:0-14662 GCF_000690775.1 Eurypyga helias | reverse complement strand
GGCTCCTCGCCCCTGCGCGGCCGGCCCTCCGCACTAATTCGTGCCGCAGCCAGCAGATGTCAGCAAGCGATAGTGAAACGCAGGCCGGGCCTCTCGGGAGCGTGTGAATTTGGGGTTGTCCCCACCCGGCCCGCGCAGAGGCCTCGGGGTACGCCCGAAGAAAGGCGCCCGCGTCCCAAAATCCTCCCGCGGGACTCCCTCCGTCAGGCCGGCAGCCCCCGCGCTGCTGGAGGCCCGAGGGGTGCCGAGGGGTGCCATGGGGTGCAGGGAGTGCCCTGGGGCCGAGGTGCTGGGTGAGAGACTCAGCCCCTGAAGGGAGCGAGCAGCCCGGCGCGCTCCCGTCAGTGGCATCGCCATCCAGAGGAGCCCACCACCAGGCACCTTCCACCTGCTTTGTGTTTGCTTTGTCCCTTCCTAAAAACCACCCGCCGTCCCTGACGTGAGGGGATCTGCCGTGATGCTGTCACGGGGCCACCCGGGGGAGGAGGTACTGCCCAACAGGGCACAAAGCCTCAGGAGAGCCTGGCCTGGCCAAGGCAGCGCGGCTGCTACGTCTCCACAGATAAATCCAATGTGCCCAGAGCGCCTGCGCTTGGGAGCATTTGCTGGCACCGTTCGTTTTGCAGCATATGAATAGCCAGTATGTCTCTGGCCCTGCTGATGAACCACTGCTAAGGATAAACAACAAAATCCCCAAACCCAAAACTCTTCCTGCACAGATTTAAGAATCACCTGAAGTGGCGAAATATATAGGTTGAGATTTGAATATAACCACAGCCAGAAGTGGAAATGCATTCAACTAACATGCTGATTCTCTGCAAAACATCAAATGGATCTGCCAACACTTTTCAGAAACACTATGTAATGTAAGAAGCAAGTTTCACCTCAGGACTTTGTATCAACTGCTGGGTATAAGAGTAGTTTCGTTTTTCCTGTGGTTTTAGTGCCCCAGGTAGTAAATGTGAGCAGGGTCCCCGACCAATGTCCTGTTTGCTGACTGCTATCTCTATTCTGGCCTCACTAGCAGAAATAAGGGTGAGGTAGAAAATTTCATTTAATTTTTTGCACTTCTGGATGAACGACTCATCCCCTCATGAAGCCATGTGAGCGTTGACAAGGAACGTGGAAAATTGCTGTACATTTACTAGGATTTTGAAGCAGAGCCTCACAACTAAGCTTGGAGTAATCTGTGTTTGCACTGAGCTCCGCAGGCCTTCAGGAAAGCAGAATACAATCCAATGTCCTAGAGCCTGCAGCTGAAGTTTTGAGTGAACCACTGAACCCTGGAGGCAGGCAGGTCAGCGCACACCAAGAGACAGTGGTGGGTTTAAGTCTGCTTTGTGGCTCTTTGGAAAAATACCTACCTTTCTCACTTGGGGTCACACATAATGTTGTTGCTCAGATTTCCAGCTTTTATAGAAGGACTGGAAAGCATCTGATTAAAGCAATCAGATTACAGAAGCATTTGATTAAAAAGCAATGAAGGAAATTTTTAAGTAGAAATAAAAGGCTCAAGTGGCATCATATGAGGGTCTGGCCTTGCACCTTTAAAATTGCCTAACTTGTTTTCTTTGTATTGGGCTTTCTTTTCAAGTCTCAACTATCCACAAAGAAATCTTTCTCTCATAGCTCAACCCTCTGATTTCAATGAGGCTGTGTGCGTGAGCTGGATAACTTAAATTTTTTGGACCCGGTTTGAAGCTCTTCATTTCAGGTGGTTTGGAATTATCTGAGCCTGAAAATGGATTGGAACTTATGCAGAAAAATGGTATTTTTCATACAAGTATGCCAAAGGCTTTGCCAGTTCCGCCCCAGCTGTCTGAATTGTCACCAAGCACAGAAAATACCAGCCCCAAAGGAATTGCTCCTTGACATTTATGGGCTGCTAAAGTGAGGTAAGAGCAAACCCTTTTGCCCTGGTCCTCTCAGGGAGTTGTTCAGGCAGGGAGCACTTCATCTATGCTTAAACCAATGAAGAAGGTGAACTTGGATGAGATTAAAAATGTTGAAATTCATCCGTGCAAATTCGAGATGATGTTGGGAAGTTACAGGCAATTCCCTGCTGTAAACCTACGTATGGAAGGAATACAGGGAAAATGGGCAATGTGGCTGAAGGAGCTGTGGAGGCCATCTAGCAATACCCATTGCACTGAATTTAAGTCCATTTGGACAAGAAAATCTAAAGCACAGGCCAGGTTAAAGAAGCTCTGGAAAGATCTAGAATTTCAGGAATAAAGGACATGAAAACATTGCTGAATAAAATCTGTAAAATCAAAGTTGGAAATCAATAAAAGTTAGGCTTAAAGACCAACTCATAGTATTTTAATCTTATTATTAATTGAAGTAGCTAATTCTGAAGGCTCCCACGTGCCCATGGTGCACTAACAAAAAGTAATCCAAAGTCAGAAGATACCACTAACATTAATATTTACCTCAATAAAACAAGGGAGAGCAGGTTCCCACGGAGGCTGTTACATAACTTGGTATTTTCTTTTATGCTAAACTGCTATTGCTACAGTGACCCCAAGAACACAGCAGACCAAGGGTGTTTGCACAGGTGCAGCCGTGTTTGTTATTGCAGGGTTTCTCCCCAGGGCTGCAGCCTGGAGGAGTGGATACAGGTGCTGGGAGCCACAATACAGCTCCCTGTCATCCACCCCATGCCCCTTACTTTCCTCTGAAAATACCTCTGTGATGTTGGACTGTTTATTGCCAAACTCAGCAAGGGGGGAGGGCTTTAATTTGAGGGGCTTACTGGTACCAGTGTGAGCTTTTTCCATAGCATTTCCATAGGATTCAGACCCAGTACTCAGGTCCTTATTTGCCCATCCAGGTTATTCGCTGTAAATTTAAACGTGTGCTTGCAGGATTAAAGCAGGTGTTTTGATTGTGTGGCTGAACAGAGAGGCATTTAAACGCATGCTTAAATAATTTGTGGAACTGAGGCCTGGAAACCCCCCAATTTCTCCTCATTGTGAAGGAAGAATCAACACATGACAGGAGAAGTTAGTCATGGAGTTGAGAGAATTACCTTCCCCTCCCTGAAAGGAAATTCAGAGAAGAGGAAAGTAAAAAAGAAGAAAAATAAAGACAAACCCAAAACTCTCCTCTAGCACTTCATTTTTACAGAAAATGCCCAGGGTTTCCAGAAGAGTTTAATCTCTTTTCCAGTATCCATCAGAATAACAACCTTTCTCAAAACACCAGCACAGATGCAATGTCAGATGCGGTGTTCCGACAAAGCAGGAAACAACCTTCGCAGTCCAGCAGGAAGAAGGTCAGATCATCTTGCCCCGCGTTCTGCTCAGAAAACCCAGTGCTGCTGTAAGAACTCCGCTCGGATGCGAACATTTTTCCTGGTCCCATGGCTGCTCTTCTCTTAGCACGTGGAGATGGACCTACTCCATCTGCAAAGCTCTGAGCCCAGCCGATGCCCGGCATGATACTGCAGGATGTCCATTAGATTATTTCTGCACATTTCCTTCTTAGCAATCTCCCTGCCTTTTGGCTTAAATGTCACGTTCTTCCTCCTTTAATTACAGACACAACCCCAAACTGTGAGTTATTTCTCTAGTCTGGAATGTATCAGGTATTTAAATTTGTCTTAGTGGGATGTTTGACACCGGGAGGAGGAGCAGCACGGTTCTGCAGAGGCACCGTTCAGCATTTTGCAGTTCTGACTTACTATTCTCTGTTCACACTGGGTAGGTCTTTCACTGTTCGTTTCTTTGTGTTGTCAGATTTCTCTTTTGATGACTAAATTAACTCTAATGGAAAGTTCTTTCAGCTGTTTTCATCACTCCTGCTCTATTTTTTTCCCAGACAAAACAAGGGTACCTCTCAGCTGCTGATGCACAGTTCCCAACGGCCTGTTATGTCCAGGAAAGCAGGCAGTTTGGCAGTGTCCCTTCACCAGCAGAAATGGAGTCACCCACGGGTTTCTTCATTTTTTTCAAGCATTCCCAGCAGTCCATTATCACTTCTACCCTTCTCACTTCCCTCTGACCACACTGGAGTCATCCTGAGCCAAAACCCCAATTCAGGAAGGGTGAGCAAAGGTCCTTCAGGAATTGCAATGTGCTGTTTGAGTGATGATGGCAAATAATCTGCCATAAGGCATGAAATACCCTATAACTGAAATAAAATTTTAGTGGGAATCAGCCAGAAACCTGAGCAGCAAGGGGCTATCTTAGATGCAATCCTGTCTTCCATCAGGCACTATATGTTGCTACCAAATGGATGGAGGTATTGGAGCTGCTATTTTGATCTCAATGCTGCTCACTCTTCTTAGATTTTGTTTGTGCTAAACAGCAATCCAAATATATTTTTGGCTATATTTTAGGAGGTCGTACAGGTTCAAAATATATTTTTGTGTCTAAACTACAAGAGAAATCATTTTTTGTGATACCTGGATCCCACTGCAAGGGAATGCTTGAGGAATCCTGAGAGTTAACAGGAGGGTGAGATTTCTGAAGAACTGACAGTGTGGCCAGACTGAAGCAAGATCTAAGAGGAAATACATCAACACTCTTTGAGACATTGAGGTTTATATCATAAACCTGAGATAAACTGGAATTTACCTAAAGATCTGAAGAAGCAGCAGATAACTCCTTAGAGCAAAGCTGTCTGTATTCACTTTTCATCCCATGTCAAGTCTAGGGAGTTCTGTGACTCCTGAACAGCTATTTTACCTGCACTTAAAAACAGAATATTCTCTACAATGTTTACATAACAAATTAACATTGAAAACTTTGAAGAAAAAACAACTTTTCTATGATTGCATTCTTTGTCCACCTTAGCTTTAAAATTATCAAAGTTGTAGTGGAATATAAGTAGCTGCATCAGGCCATTGCCACGCAGCTGTGTAAAGATTACAAATGAAGGTAGAACATATCCATAAAACTAGAAAAAATATGGATTACAGACTCATTCTTGTGGAGGACACTCTCAGCTTCTACAAATTTCATTAAGGGCTAGATTGTGATACTCTTACCCGTGTCAAGTGATGTCTTAATACTTCATTCCAATGAGATAACTCAAAGAATTAGGTATTATTCAACTTGAGAAAGGTATCACAATCTGACCTTAAAAGCTGAGTACCCTTAATGCACAATAGCACCATGTTCATTGCGGAGAAAATTAATGTTAGACTTTTGAGGTGAATAATATTAATTGTTTTCCATAAATGATATTTTCTACCAAAAACCATCCGAGAAATTGCTTAACTTATATGCTAAATCCTCTGGGGTGAGGGGAGAATAGCTCCAGTTTCACTGCCTAAGTGTCTGTTCCATTTTAAGGATATTAGCTAGCCAAATGAAAAATGCATGAATCAATCAGCAACAAGGACCTTGATCTCCGAATGAGACAATGCTGAGCTTTGAGATTTATGGTCTTGCTTCCAGAATTCCATTATTTGGAGGAACAACAACAATAACAATGGGAGATGACATCAGAATAGTGAGTGTTCTTCTTTTTCCTTTCTTTTCCTGTTGATCACAAGATGCTGACTTCTGTGTCATTCACCCCTGTCAAATGAGTAAATGTTCAGTGCTTTAAACCATTACCACATGCATGCTCAGTTCAAAATAAAATGAGAATGTCTTGAATAGGGCTTTACTGCTGCTTGCATTTTGCACTGCTAATTAGTTTATCCACTGAGCAATTACCTATCGCTTACTTTTCTTCCGTATTTCTTCTGAAGGCAGAACTCCTTTTGATTTTTACACACAGAAAACGTATTGTTGAGAGTCACACTGCACTGACGTAAAGCAGACAAGGATTTCATTCTAACCACTCGTGATTCTTGTTTTCCATTTCCCTGGACAACTGCAGAATATATAACAGAATTGCCCCTTAACTTTATATCTACAGTGGGTGAAATTCCTTCAGCCATTGTCCACCTGAGAAGACCTGCCTAACAGGCTTAAACTCTTCTGCAGTAGTGCCAAAAGTGAGAGAACATAATGATGGGATAGATGTACTGGAGGAGGCAAGAAGGACTCACATTAACACTGGCTGGTCATGGGCACACTCTCACATATATGCTTGTGGCCATACAGCTGTGGGGTGTCCTTCCCCATTCGGGTCGGAGTACTTACTAGCGAGCAGTAAATCCTGTTTCAGCCTGAATGCACAAAGTATGTGGAGATCCAGCAGAGCATAGATGGGGCCTTTTCTAGTGTCCAGGTCTGGAACAATCTCTGGATTAGAAAAATCCCCAAAGCTCTTACACCACCTTGAACATCACCAGAACGCTCTGGTTACAAGTATATAGGGAGATGTGTAAAGATAGATAAAGACTGGATGTCAATACTAATATTCAACATTAAGATTATTAATAGCCTTTTATAACACGAGTTCTGATACTCCTTTCAGCATGCAGCCATATTTATACATTTCTGGTAGGAGAAATATGCAAAAGTATCTTCTTGTGACAATAAGCATTCGTTTGAAAATGGCAGCAGAGATCAGATGCAAATCAGCCCTAAAGTCTCTCCAGGCTAGGGGATATTTGGATTTAGGCTTTGTTCCGTGCTTTATCTTGTATGAATGGGTCCTCTCTGGGGCTGTATCTCTTCTGCAAACATCATGGCATAGCTCAGCCAGCGAGACAGGAAGGCAAGGTAAAGGATATATGAGAGATAGGGATACCCTTGCTCCCTTCCTTCAGCAAGTACAGGTTATCCAAACACTTGATACAATCTTAATTCTTTCCCTGATGACATGGTCCTCATTTTGGATGGCAGTGAGTCTAATACAGAATATAGGGAGCTAGGGAGGTAGAGCAAGAATTACATCACTTGAAATCTCCTCACATTTCAGGAGTGAGTCAGTAAGTGGTTATTTGCAATGAAAAAGGCATCCAGAATGAAGCCACAGCTCTAGATTTGAATGTGTGTATAGAAAAAATAAACTCCAGTGATAAACTGCAAAAGCAAAAACCTTACTGGCATCGAATCTCTTCTCAGCAGCTTTGTACAACCTCTTGCAGATATATCTGCACAGAACATAACTTTTACTTATTCTCCTAGCATAGAGAAAACGCCTCCAAAGAAATTGGTATATATGCTCGCTAACAGATAACAATGCATTTTCAATATTTGGGTGCCATATCCACTAACAGGAGCAAAAAAAGAAACGTAAATGTTAGACCTGAGGTAAATGTAGTAAGAGGCCTGTTGATGTATCTCTTTACGTCTACACTACTAGTCGACATGTTAGGGGAAAAAAAGTCAAAGTGCTGATTACTGAAGTGCAGCAGTGGTGGTGTTTGCAGCCATGATTGTGTTGTGCTTTCTGCCTGTTGGTCTTTGGAGAACGACCCACTGTGCTGCAGACAGAACGTCATCCAGTTCTCGGGAAGAAATACACATCTCCTAGCAGGAACGTAATTTAAACCAAGACTGATTTCTCCCATAGATTACTTAAACATATATCTCAATCCCCTTTCAGCCTGAGTATTTATAACATCTTCCATTTGCATTTGCTTTCCTGGAAAACCTTTTGCTTATCGTGCCAGGATACATTTTACAGAACTTATGATGAAAACTATGGGGAGAAAGCAACTGTCCTCGACACTTCTGACCTGATGCAAAAGCCACTGGAGCCAATAGAGGAATTCCTCGCTGGTTTTGGTGAGTTTAGGATTAGAACATTTAAAACACAGTATCTGTGTTTTATCTGTGTTATTTTTAAAGACAGATACTGTGTTCTAAATGGTCTAGTGGAAAATGGACATAGGAAAAGTCTGAAAATCTGACAGCTAAGAAAGCACCTTGCTTGGAAAAATATCAGATTTAATAATTTTAAAAAAGCCAGACATTGTACATTTTGTACACTTTGAATAAGTTGCTATTATTATTTATTAGCATTACTGGGGATGCTTGCTTAACATGAAATCCTTATGTTTTCAGAGTTCACTTACTCCTGCTGTTTATAGGAGCAGTTTGCTGAGACCAGCAGTCCTCCAGCTTTTCAGGTCATTTATTTCAGACAAACCAACCTTTCCCCGTCTGGCTACCGCTGCTGACCTGAACAAAGTGGCCACACAGAAGACACTTCTGTGTAGGACATCGTGGCATTGTGTGGTGGTGGTTGGTTGATGACTCAGAGCCATTTCTGGGAAAAGTAAGTGACAGACAAACCCACCTGGGTTTCTCATACATACCCAGGTGAATCCTGTTACCACGGAGCTTTTAAAATATACCCCACTGCAGCAGGCAGCTACACATACAGTAAGCCTTTGCCAGTGCTGTTCTAACCTGGTCTCAGCACAAAGCTTCTTTACCTGCCTTCGTTGCTCCAAACATTCTTCCAGACAGCTAATCTGAAGTCAGGGTCCACATGGTCCTGTTGATGATGCCCTTTTATTTATCAATAGATTTCTACTGAACAACAACAACAAAAAGATATTGTGACTTCAGTGGCTCCCCACGGACGGAGAAATCTGGAGATCTAAAGTTAGGTTTCTCATTTTAGTAACATATTGTACCAACTTAGGATGACTTTTTTTTTTTTTTTTTAGCTATGAGCATCACCCAATTTCCAGCATGGTTACAGCTGCAGGAAAAGACTGGCAGCTAACATAGTAATGAGTCAGTATCTATTGAGATTCACTCATTACTATTAATTTTCCTGTTGCTTCCAACTGATTCAGGAGCTACTTATGGAAATTCTTCTTCTTCTGTCTTACTGAAATCCAGCACTGTTGCTGTCAAACCTGCCAACAGGCGCAGCAATGCTACTGTGATAAAATAAGTCCAATTCTATCCCAATCTTGCTTTCCTAGGGAAGAACAGAACTCATTAAATAATTATCAACTGTGACAAGAAAGTAGCTGGCCAAACACTTGCTGCTAATCTAGGCATGACAGCAGGACTATACCTTTCAAAGCAGTAATTAGCTAGATGAACAACAACATAAGTACCAGACAATGACATGGAAAGGACTGTCCCTAAAGGACAGATTCATTATACGTAGGGCTTAGTGTTTGTGTGACTTATGAATGTTATTTTGCCGTATACAATTACACTTCTCTTCTGCTGCCTTTCTCTTTGTTTTCTGCACAGTTTATGGAAGGGGACAGAGAGAAAATCTGGAGCTGAAGCCACCAGAGAACAGGTGATGGAAGCTCTGCAAGACCTTCCTTATGTTTGTGAAATGACAGTGGCTGTGTAGATCTCACAGTAGAACAACACCATCAGCCTGCACCCCCATCTCATGGGAATAAGAAACCCGGTACTTGCACCCTGCCCTCGTTTTATGCTTGGACGGATATTCACCTAGTGTTTGCAGACTAGGTCTAGTAATCCTTACGACTTTTCTTTCTCAACAGGGCAGATCCTTGGTGTAAATAGGTAATTGAAATTGAATATGGATTTATCCAGGGAATACACCAAACCAGCAGTCAGCACCAGTGCTGGAGGTGGTGTCCTATCAGCTGAAAGAAATCACAAGCCCAAACTGCTTCCGTTGAATGGAAAAGGCAGGACTACAATCATACCTAGAGCCGATGCTGGAATTACACGCAGCCAAACTTGTTTTTCAACTGGACTGATCAAGTGCTTAAAGTTAAGCATACACGTAAGTGTTTGCAGGATTAAAGCCTCCGTTTGGAATGACAGAGTAAATCCAAATGGAGATGGATTAGCTGGCAGGGGGCAGGTGAGGTGGTCAAAGGCACATGCAGTTTATCATATGGCTCTGTAATTTACTACATGATTATCACAACTACATATTTGGTGTGGGGATATAGATATACATGCAAACATGTATACACAGAGCCAAACTTCTTTGGCACAGGGGCCACACAGTCATTTCAAATTGAGACTCTGGGCTGCACTTGTTCCAGGACTGCTTGTCTGTTGCCAACACACTGAAGCGCCCCAGGCTTCAGTCTGATTCTTTGTTTGCTTGCCCATTAAAGTTCTTATCCCACACTCCCTTTTGGCAGAAAATTTTGTTATTTCTGCTTTATGCTGGCCTAGGCCCTTCTCTTGCCTCTGTTCCTATTAACCTATAGCAGTGACAGCCAGGAGCAAACTGAAGCAGCTGGTTGGAGATGCTACTATCAGACTGCGAAACAGCTGTTGTGCAGAGGGGCCACCCTGAAAAACTTCTATTACAGCACTGCTGGGCCATATTTTGGCCATTGCAGACAGGGAACTGGGGAAAGAGAGCACTTTCATTTGCAGATATTTAATTGCTGAAAAATGTAGGGGTGTGTGTGGCATCTTTATTGGATGTCACACAGAAGTAATGCTTTCCAGGTATTTTTTTGGCACTTCACATCATTACCCTCTTACTGCCAGCATGCAGCGGCCCCATGTTGCAACTCAGTGTGAAACTGATTTCCAATTTTTCTGTTTAAATTAATATTTACCAGTTGGTTTTTTTTGGCAGACTTTTATTGATAGCATTGAATCAAGACGAATAGCCAAATTCAGTTCTTGGTTAAAACAGTATGACATCTGGAGTTAACTCCGCTTTTACCAATGTCACGGAGAGCACGCATGATCTTTTTATAGTGTGACATTTTCTCTGTCCTTACCTATAGATAAGAGTTGGGCTGCAAATTTAACTTCAGAAAAGTTGGGATACAGCATTGAGTATAGCTCTGAAATTTATTGATTGGGCACTTCTCTAAGATACTTAAGAGTATCTTAACCTTCAGGAACTAGTCACTTCAGAATACCATTATGTGTGTGCAGAAACAGCTCTTATGAAAGCAGTATAAATTAGACCCTCGCTATCAGCCAAAAAAAAAAAAACCTTACTTGAGTACTTTTGTATCCATCATCAATCAGTTGGATTAATCACTTCAGAATTATTTTAGCTATTTTCTAAAGCAAAGATGTAGCAGAATCATTGACCGGGGCATAGGACCTATGCTGTAATTTGAATGGACTCGTAGCAAGTGAGGTACGTGAAGCAACCGCGCAGAATCTTCTGTGTGCCCCATTGTGTGGTGGTTGCGTACTGCCTCCATGTCCCTGTAAGTGTACAAGGGTCCGCATTGCCCAGAGCGAACCCACTCGGTTGGCTATCGAGACAAGTGAATACCTCAGTTATGGCTACAGAAAAGCTCTGAAATTGCATGACAGTGCCTATGGAATTGGCATGCAAGCCTAAGCACTGTTGCGTTGGACTTGCAGGAAGGGCTGTACTTCGAACCACACTCCTGTTTGTCAACTTAAGGGTGGGAAAGCACAAAAAGAACAGAGCTGCCAAGTTAAGTTTGCTGTGACATTGATAAATATTCAAGCCAATGTCTTTCAAATGTTATTGTGAATCACCTTTCCCTCCTTCCTTTCCCTGCTTCAGTCATCTTGCTGGCTCAGAGTATTCACCTTTGTCTCAGACCTCAGCTGCCTTCACTTTATTGCATACGATTGCTATTGTCTTTGTCTCTTTTATCCGCTTCGCTGTGTCTCATTTTCCTAAAGTACCTGGCACCCACTTTTCCATAACACTGTTCCTTTGTTTCAGGAAAACATAATTTCAGGAGGCAGCAGAAATACAGTTCCAAAGGCCACAGGGTGACATCCTCTCTCACCTGATCTTTATTCATATCGGGGTTTAACGGCACTTTTTTTTTTTCCATTTCTCAAGCACCCTGCAACTCCCTTCCTCCCTGACAGGAAGGCACATTTTATTTCTCATAAAAATGCTTTCCTACTAGTCTTCTGTTCTTCAGAACTTCCAGAGGCCCTTCTGTTAAATGTTGATATTCTCATGTGGTTGGACCTGTTGACCTGGTTGTGGTTTATTGCTGTTTTGACTTCTTTTCTCCTTCCTAAATTTGGAGGAATTTAGACCCTTTTGTCATTTCTAACCTCTGTTGTATTGGCTTCAGCAGCAATCTTCCCAAACTCTGGTTTTAATTTTGTGGTAGAAAAAATTGAGAACATTTTTGAAAGTGAATCTGAACTGGTTGGCTTTCTAAAAGTAATATTTTTAACATAGAGCTAATCTTGTGTTTGTGGTTCATACATAATCTACCTGCCTCGGGTATCACCCACACAAAATGTAGTTTCTCTCATTTCTACCAAGTCAGGAGAGGATGCTGTTATGCAGCCCTTTATGTACACTTTCTCAGCTCCCTGATGCACTAAAAAAGGGCCCTCACTCAGACCATTGAAATAGTACAAAACCTCAGTTGCTGATGGAAGTGGTATGTGATTTTCTGTGTACATTTTACACCAGAAGGTACAGTGTCTATTGTACATCCCCATTTAAAACTCAGACACAATGGCTCATGCAGCTGGATGGTGACCTGCCAATGAAGTTTAAGACAGCATAGACTTCCACGTGAATCTGTAGATTAATGAGACAGAGAACTATCTTCTTTTTACCCACAAAAGGCAACTCGCGCATTCAGAATGTGCTGCAGACTAAAACCAAAGTTCAGCTCGCCACAGGGGTAGAGAAGAAACGCGCACAGGATACACCTCAGAAACAGCCCAGCCCTTATGGAAAACTCCTGTGGAATTTAACACAAAATTATAAGCTTTCTGCAGCTTTTTTTTTTTTTGTACCATCCTATAGCTCAGATAGCTCTGCTATTAAATTCTATACAATGGCTCAAAAAAAGTTCCTATAAAAGATGTAATGCTCTGTAGGTTTTAGAGTAATTTCTGCAGTGTTCTGTTACATTTCTATAGGACACCCTTGTTTCTATTCCAATTATGTTACCTAGAACTTTTTCATAAAAGACCTTATAAGAGGCCCTTTCCCTTTCTCTATCCATTTTCCTTTAAGTATAACAGAATGTGTCAGAGATACATATTACAATGCGTACTTCTTACAACTCCATGATTTTAGGTGTACTCCCACATGTGGCAATGGTATTACTTGTCTTTTGGCTAGTAAACTAAGTAAACTAGTAAGCAAACCGTCAAAATCAGACAAAAATAAATAGCAGCTGCCTTCTCATCTTGATTTGACCAATGAAACACCACCAGTGTGGGGGAAAGTGAGTCTTCAATTTTTTTTTTTTATTATAATTTTGAAGCAAAGCCCGAATTATAAACACAGAAACCTGTATTTGTGGATGTCTTCCCAGGACATTATGTGGAAAGATGAATTAAGTTTTGCAAGGGTTTATTTAGCTCCTCAGGTAAATTAAAAAAGTATTCAGGAAGGGTTTGGCACATCATAGTCCTACAATTCTGATGTAATTCTTACATATCTGTCATCCTGGAATAAAGTGGGAGTTGTCTTAGGTGTTGATTCAAGCAGTTCCATGAAAATGGGCTGCTTAATAATTCTCAATGGACACGAAGGCAGGAGGTACTGCAAGGCTGACTGAGCTTTCAAGGTGTTTTTGTTGTCTTTTCATTTATCCTCTCCTCTCAGTCAAAATTCTCACAATTTGCTCCTACCCACCTCTTACCCCCGTGATGACTGCACAGAGTGAGCTCCATTAGAGGCACCGTTTCTGTGTTCCCACCCTGTCACCTCCTCAAGAGACTCTGGATCGACCTACGGAGGGTCAGATTGTGGTGGGAATTTGGACACTAGAGACAAGAAGAAGCTGCTTACACTCTGCCAAGGCCCAGCGCCAGTGCCAGTGGGATGGATGGTGATGCTGTCAGGCAGGTGGCTGATCACAAATGACCCAAATTCAGAGCAAGTTAGGTTAAAAGGGAATAGCTAATTTATCTCAATAGAGAGCAGAACTCTGCACAATGCTGTGTCTGCCTCTTCCTCATCCCAGGGACTGACAGAGAGAGCTGAAATAGAAGATTAATATGATCTGATACCTTTACCACCAGAAGGTGGTAATCCTCCATGGAAAGGTAGTTCAGACTATTGTTTGAGGTAATAATTAGAGGCCAAATTAATTTAAAATGGACTGGAGAAATGGGAGTAATTTAAATAGAATTTTTCATTTTAAAGGTCGCCTAGTGAACTATGTTATAACAACATTGGCTCCATCGGTGTTTGTCATGGTCATGGCTTCAAACATGATATTGTCTTCATATGTGTTGCTCAGAGGGAAGGGGGCTACAAGAAATTCCACGACCTTATGATGAGAAGTACAAATTAGAGTGACTAAAGAGACGCTGTCTAAGAAATAGCTTTCATTACTCAGTTTTTGCATTTACAGAGGTAATTCAACATGTATGAAGGCAAATGCTGGGTATAATAAGAAATGTATAGAAGACTAAAAGAAATTGAACCAGTGAAGGTCCCATGGTCTAATATTCTTTTCTCTTCTATGAATTTTATAGTAACTATATTTTAATCTTAAAGAGGCAGGAGATGCAGGCATAAAGTAAAGTGGCAGGCTTTAGCTTATCAATTTGACAAGTATTTTTAGTCACTGATCCTTGACACAAGGATTACCTATGCCAGCCTTTGTGGCTTGAATAGAAGGGGCCCCAGAAAGGTTTGTTGAAGTCAAAATGTCTTTTAAATGACTCACAGAAAAAATACAAGTTGAGGTAACTAACTTGATTTGTTAAGCAAGCATTTTGTGTCAGTTTTGACTCATCAGGAGCTTATCTAGTGCAAGAAGATGCCTTTGATGGTGTGAAGAGATCTTTGAATACATGAATCACAATTCAATACCATCCAAAGCATCATCAGATGCCATATAAAGGGATAAGTTCAAACTCTCCAAACGTTTATGTGGTGTGCTGGATTCAGCCAGGAA
>NW_010255384.1:1797-2367 GCF_000690775.1 Eurypyga helias | reverse complement strand
TGCACCGCTACCCCTTGTGCCCCTCGAGAGTCAGTTGCCGGGGGGCTTGTCCTCTCCACTGCCATCGCTGCCCATCCCACTCCCTAACCCTCCGCTGTTGGCTTTTCCCGTATATGATGCCAAAAGGGCTTTGGGACCGAGGACAGGAGGCACCACGTACATGGAATCTGGCTGCAGCCGCCCCAGCAAGACAGCAAACGGCGTGGCACAGGCGCCAGGAATCCTAAATGTGAGCTGAGGGGGGTGCCATGAGCCCCGAGGGGTGAGGGTCCTGGGAGGAGCAATCCCCCCCACGAGCAATGTCTCTCTTTTTAGGAGCCTGGCCAGATGAGATTTTAATTACAACAAAGACGACTCCGGGTTCAGCTTGGAGGGGAGGATTGCACACAAGCTCCATGCTCTTCCCCTTTCCCTTCCTCTCCCCTTTCCCGGCTAATCGGGCAGTGCTGGTACCACGGCATCACCCCCCAAGGAGCACGCTGTACCCCAGGGTCGCGCTGCGAGGGGGCAGCAACTCACCATCGCTCAGAAGACCTTTGCTGAGCCTGAGGACGGCGTCTCTCGGCTGGG
>NW_010255384.1:865-1736 GCF_000690775.1 Eurypyga helias | reverse complement strand
AGCGGCGGTGGGCACTGGCAGGACCTGGGGAGGACAATGGGCAAAGAGTGGGGACAGGCTGGGAGACCCTCTGGAGCCGGAGTCGGGTATTTCAAGCCGGGTGAACATTTTTCAGCGCATAGAAAACATGAGCTTTAGGAGAACCAAATCTGATGACTTAGAGCCGCATTTGGCAAATAGATCCGGACACACACCAAGGGGGGGGGAGTGTCCGTATGCACATCCTCAGGGAATCTTTCAAGCCGGCTCCTGCGCAGCCCCAGCACCTGTTGGCTCGTTCCTATCGCCGGGCAGCGTGCTCCTTCCCACCCCGGTCACCGTGACATGATTTTACGCCTACAGCGTGAAACCCTTACTCGTGACCTACAGACCACACGGAGCTCCCCCGGCTGATAACCGCCCTGGAAATGGGAATGCAGATGAATGCTGCAATTACACAGGCCACTCACGTTCGGAATAAAGCCTTTCTTTCTAAAATGGCATCTTTTAACCTTGTAACGGTAAAAATAATAATAACAACTGTAAGAGGATATTGCAACACAAAAAATCCCTCATTTTTGTGTCAAATTAACATTTTTTTCTCCAGAGAAGGGTTTCATTTTGCTACAGGAACCTTCTCTTCTGATTTTTTCAGGCTAGTCACTAAATACAAATGAGAATTACTTGCATTTCTTCCATTATTGGTCTTTTTCCCATTATTTTTCTTGCTCACCGGAATATGTGCTGTAAGGCCCGTAGGTGAAACGATGGCTCTGTCCTCCCACGCTTACAACACCCTCTGCCACTCTTTTGGCTGCATTTACCTGGTCTTGTCCCAAATTTCGAAGCCTGGCTCTGGTCTTCGATGCGCAGCTCGTGGCCCCGGGGAGAG
>NW_010255384.1:0-814 GCF_000690775.1 Eurypyga helias | reverse complement strand
TATATTGCAGAGCCAAGGCGGAAAAGGTGGAAAGATGTCTACCTTGGAAAAACCAGGCTGGTGGATTGAGTGTATAACCCAGCATTTGTGGGTTTAATATATTCCAAGATAAATAAAGATTTGGAGAACAGGGAAGGGTATTGAGCAACAGGTTATTGGATGCCCGGTTATCGGGTAGCGCTGTTAGCCAAGACCCCAGAGCTAAAGCAAAGGAGAAGGAACCTGAGACTCTGCGGGGTGCAGCACTGCCGCTGACCCCGAAAGAGCCGTGCTGGAAAACCAGCTTATTCCAGACAAATCCCAGCTAACATTTGCACTCGGGCTGTCACACATGAACTACCGTTTCGGGGTAATTTTTCACATTTCCAGCAAGTGTGAAGGGACACTCCAGAAAAGCACATGGAGTTTTTTATCTCCTTTAGCGCTCAACCCCAGAAGCAGTTCCTGAGGATCATCCCACCCATCCCAGGTGGGATTTCCACAGCCTCAGAAAAGCCCCTGTGCATTGGGACATGCCGATCCCTTGTCCCGGTGTCCTCGACACTTCATACCTTTCTGAGATAAGGTGCTGCTACGGCTCCAGCTGCACCTTACACAGGAAGGGGCTGATGTCCCGGGTGTAGCAGCACGGAGGTGTCTATCCGTGCCTGGCTCCGTGCAGAGCCTTGCTCAAGCACTGCCGGGTCCACGTGGGACAAGCTGCCAACGAGCCCCCGGCTCACTTTGCCAAACCTGTGCCGTCGTCATGCTGCGAGCCCCTCCTCTGCCCTGCGGCATCCCTGTGACCGAACCCCCGCTCCCGCGTGAGCTGCTG
>NW_010255383.1:1164-5121 GCF_000690775.1 Eurypyga helias | reverse complement strand
TCCTGGCTGAATCCAGCACAGAAAGCACTGACATTGACTGTAGGAAGTACCTTCTATCCAGCACTGAGCTGCATGTCTTGCATCCCACGTCTCGCATCCCGCACCATTATCAGTCCTTTGCTAGTTGATTTATCTGTAGCTACTCACCGTGCATTTCTCTCCAAATAGGTCCATGCAAATTGTGCACATTGATAAACAGACAAAGATGTTAGACAGCCCAAGCATAATTGCAGATTCTTCCAACAATGCCCTGGCTCTAGCCTTGAGAAGTGTCATAAACACTGAAGAATCAGGCTCAGCAGATTTGCTTGAAGGAGTAGATGCCATTCTAAACCACTGCAGTAAACAGCAGGTGAGCTCCATTGTTTTCCACATTGCATTTGACTCCTCTGGAGGTTTCTTCAGCCAATAATCAAAGTTTGTTTCACTTAAACTACTTCTGGTAGCTTTTGCACTGCTTTCTCCTGAGCATACGGAGTGGCAAATTTTGGCTAGCGTTTCCAGTGCTAAGTGTGGGCTTTCATCCATACACATGTAAGGCAGAACCAGCATTTCAGAGAGTGAAAAATGAAGATACTCTGACTGCTTCCTATTATTACAGTGAAGACCTCAGATCCAACTCTGATTTCACTCTGGTTTCAAGTAGATGCACCTAAGCCTAATTCCCGTTCAGCCCTGTGATAACTGTTCTTTCACAAACCAGCGTGGTCTCTGCACACCCACCAGTATGGGTGAATAGCAGGTGAATTTCTTGATGAAGTAGGTATTTTGCTTTGTAATATTTACTCCCGCATGCAAGAGAAAAACAGCTCATCACACGCTTGTTTGTCCTCATTGTAACCCCATTTGATTTACTTTTTTTCTTCCCAAGACTAAGGTAAAAGTGGCTCTCTCTTTCTGAATGCACTATTTTCTTCTGCACTAGGTAATGATGTACTATAGCATCCCAGATTTCAGGAACACTGAAGAGTTTTTAACTTTACTTGCTCAGAAAAGAGGCATGCTGAAAAAGGGAGGTGTTCCTGACGTAGAGAATGCAGCTAAATTACTACTTTGTGACTGGACAGGGTATGTATGCTATGAATTTTGCTTTATGCTGCTCACAGTTTTCACACTGTAAATCCAGCCCAGCAGAAGCTCTGAGTCCTGAGAGGTACTTAGAAAGGAGAGGCTGCTGCCCCAGCCATGTTACTTGGATAAGGAGAGTTGGATGGACTGACAGATTTAGAGAAAGCCATCCATGGATAGTTTTCTAAAGTAATGAAGGATACATAGAAAGAGTGAAAGCACCCTGCTCCACACCAGTTGGCTGACTTTGGCTATAACTCTGTTAGGGGAATTTGCCTTCCTCTCAAATACCGAGTCTGTGTAGTCCCCCTTCCACAGATGGGAAAGGATATGGCAAACTTTCTGTGGAAACTTGGAGCGGTCCCTCAGGACCCTGTTCCGAGGGTGGGCCTAAATGTAATTCAGAATCAGTAACTGAGTATTTCCCTTGCTCGAGTGGTTCAGCTGCTTTTACAGCTCATGAGTTTACAGGCAGAGGATTTACAGTGACAAAGTATGCCATTTCTTGTTCCTCTCAAGAGTGGGCTATCCACTTACTTAATACTGTTATTGACAATTCAGAGTCAGATTTAAATACCTATTTAACTGCTGTTAAATAGACAATAATAAATCAGTAGTTAGATAGAGGAGTTTGAAGAGTGTGCGCTCTGGGTTTTATTTTTAAACACAGTGTTTTAGTTGTTATCTTTGGTTGTGTTTTAATGCTGATATTTTATTTTCCCAGAGCTAAAATAAGCTACCACTCACAACCTCCAGAATCTCAGAGACTGCCACCATACCTTACAAAAGACAAAATAGCTGAAATGCAGCAGTGCTTTAAATTAAAGAACCTAGAAGAAGAGAACACCACCACTGTCCAAGGTAGGACTGTTACTGTAATGCACTGCTACCATTAAGTGGTGGTAGTAGTTTTAATGGGAGCTCTGGAATGGGAGTCCTCTTGGGGTACAATCTATACTCAAATCCAAGTCTTTCAGCTCCTAGTGGTCTTGTGTAGATAACTCATGGAGAGCTTTTCTCAGAGAATTGTCCTTTGTTGTACCTGCTTATGTGGGAGTGCTGTCTCTTGGGAAGGAGGGGGCAGGACTGTCTTTTTCTGGCCCTGACCCAAAATGGCTCTCCTCTCAGGGAGTAGCTATTACATCTGGTATTAACAGTGACTTAACAGACTCTTCCTGTGTTTTCCCCAGCTTTAAAATACCCCAGTCCTGCAAGCAGTATCATTTTCCAGTCAGCTGGTATGACACATGGGACAATAGAGGAAAATAAAGTGGTAGAGGAAGCGTCAGAGTGGGAAAACTTGGAAACTAGCAAGGAAGAAGAGGAGGAGGATTTCGCAGAAATTGATGATGATCAAGACAATGCAGAAGAAGAAAACAATGTTGAAGAGGTAAATCAGGTTTTCATTGGGCTTATTCTATCCTGACACCAAGTACCCAGTCAGGATCTTGCTGTAAACTGAGAATATGTAGGCACTGTGGTTAATGAGAGTCTCCTGGAGCTAAGGCCTGGGCTTTTTGCTTAATTAAGGAAACAACATTTTTCAAAGCGTGTTCTAAGGCAGTATGTTCCTGACCAGCTATGTAAGGGGACGTCCATCCTGTCGTCAGTCTCTGCTAGGTTTCACTTGCATGGATACTCGATGAGTTTTGTCTGACCTCTCTGACTTGCAGGAAGGCGAAGTTCAAGTCACCAAGAAAGCAGAGATTGGAAAACAACAAACAAGTTCTACAAATTTAGAAGAGCAGGCAGCAGGTCTGTATTAAAGCCCCTGGCTGGAAGGGCAGTCTCTAGTACTCTAGCACTTGCATTGGTTTCACTGCTAACACCTCATTTTCTTCTCTCAGAAAGCGAACATTCCCCTTCACTGTCATTCAGCTTGGATAAGACAGCAGATGAAGACGATGCCTACGATTTTAATACAGACTATGTGTAACACGTGAAGACTCTGTTTGGAGACTCTTATTCCTGGCTTCCAGAACAGTCATGAAAACTTGTGTTACAGCAGAAGTTGGAGGAATGCTGCATCCCAGAGCTGCTGCAAAGAGTCACAATTATTGCGGTGTGAAATAATGTATATAACAGTGTATCTCCCTTGATCGTTCCAGATTTTATACAAGTCTAGGAAACCAGCTGTATTCAGCCTTAAGTCCTAAGCTTTATTCCTCCTGTTAAAAAAGCCTATTGTAAAAAATTCTGAAGAGACAGTTACTCTGTTTACTTTGCCTTAAAAAAAAAAAAGCTGTTTCAAAAGGATAAACCCTTTGTCTTTTTCCTTGAAAAAAGAATGGTAAATAATAAGAATTCTAGTCGTGTTCAAGGAATTAAATTTCAAGGTAAGTTTTCATCCTCCCTTTAGAGGATTACAGAATGTCTCTCTAGCCTGTGACTGAAGTCAGTAATTTTTCAGTATACTTCTGCACAACCTGCCTATGTAAAGGTTTGCTAGAAAATGCTCCTTAATTCAGCTAGACAGGAGGTATTTTATCTAAGCACCGCTTCAGGAGCTTCACTAGGAAAGGTAGCTGGGATTATGATAGTAGTGATCTGTCATCGCTGGGGAAAAAGCTTGTTCTTACAGTGCTCTTGAACAAAAGACACCGTTCCTAATGACACCTGTGATACACGGCAACAACCGGTCACTGTCACGCAGAATGTTGCCCTGTGCAGGAAGCAGACGGTACTGCCCTCAGCCTGTAGCAGAACTGGGGTAGCTAGAGAAATACCCAGAGGCCCTGCTCAACAAATGAGGCATTTAGAATAAACAACGGACACCAAACATCTTGCTCCTATGCACCTGTTTTCTTCCTATTAACTTAAACATCTGATGTCTATGTTCTTTAATGCATATGTTCTTTAATACATACATACATTCGAAAAACGTATGTT
>NW_010255383.1:0-1133 GCF_000690775.1 Eurypyga helias | reverse complement strand
AAAGAGTGTCAGGTGCAGACACAGGCAGTTCATTTAGGCCTGTTAAAACAGCCTGGTGATCAGAATTAACTTGGTGTCAGCTGATGTAGCACAATCTTTCAAAGTTTGGTAACTAAACTTACTTTGTTACTGCTAACCACTTCACCAACCAGAATGGTTCTTGCTGATCAGAACCCAGGAAAAGAGGTAACAAACCACAGATCAGCATCCATGGCAAAAACAGAACGATAGGTAGTGACTGCAGTGAGTCAAGCTGTTGGAAATACTTGTAAATTATAAAGCAGCACTAAAAGAATATTCGTACATGTGAAGTCCCCCTTGAGCTCTCTGCTGCCCTGTATCTCAGCATCGAGCCCATCGCTGCCTTAACACAAGGCCTTTTATCAGCATCCTGGGGCCTGTTCACAAGCAGGAGTATTGAATAAAAATGACAGCCTGAGTTCAAACCTCTGTTAAACCCAGTAGTTGGCACAAGAGCTGCTGGGATAGATCAGCTAATAATAACCACTAAACCTTAACGCTACAATTATTTAAGAAAAAGAAAAAATCAGCTGTAGAAGAGGCCCTAGGCAGCTGGCTGCAAATGGCACAGGAATCTTGCTTGATGAGATTCATGGGCCAGACTGGGTAAGGCACCAGGGGATAAACTTCTGGGGTAGAGCCACGCTTGCTTGAGAACTTAACATTAAAAATAACCTGCAACTCATACAGCCTGATTCCCAAAATAAACATTTTGCAGAGCTTCAGAATGAGATTACTTCTGCAAAGATGAGAGCAACTGACTTCAGTTGCAGTCACTTCCTACTGTGTTCAAGTCCAAAGGGAACACAATTCGTGTATCCCATCGAGACCAGGATGGCTGTCACTTACCTGAGGTTTGAGTCAACGTGTCAAAATTGGCTTTTATTTTTGAACAAAGTTTTCTCTACCACTTTACAAAAAATGTTCTAGTGTTCACTGGCAGTTAAAACCACTCTGCCTAGTGAAATACTGTGGGAACATTCCCAGAAGAATGTAGTAGGACGTGACTGCAGGCACGGAGCTGCGTCCTTGGAGTCAGCGGAACGGGGTCTGAGGGGAGGTGCCCAGGAGGAGGGTGGGACAGAACAGGCCAATCACATGTTAGCTTTAGG